>NC_048449.1:4186033-4455596 GCF_004353265.1 Vitis riparia
AATTCATAATAATGGGAAAAGAGCGAAAAGTGATACACCAAAAAATACCACACCTTAAACCTTCATGCTAAAACCCAATCTCAGCATGTATAAAAGAAATTCCCAGTAGAGACAACTCTATGCCTTTTCCATGATAACTTTGTGGACAGTACATAAATCCCAATATCTTGGTCTTCCACCAACATATGTAAGCCGTTCTATGGCTATGGAGAGGAACACGGAAATAATCATTCCAAGTTTTCATTGGGAAAACTGTTCTAAGTTTAGTGGCAGACACTTGAAACAAGATTTGGCACATGACTAGTAATGCTAATGAATCAAAAGGCCCCTAATACCAATTACTCTAGGCTTTCCTGGATCAGGAATAGAAATGTTGAATTCACAGTTTCTGCATAATATCTCAGCCATGAACCTCCCCAAAAGCAAAGCAATTATGTCAATTCTCATGAATCACCAAACAAAACTAACAGTGGTGCATACTGGTGGGCTTCATAACAAAGCCAACAAACTGCCACCTTTGCCACACCTTCCTCATCCTCAAACAATTTACATGTATCTTTATTCAATTATTTTACTAAAAATTCCACTCTTTCTTCTTCCATGCGGCCTATGAAATCAGCCCTCAATCAATTTTTTTTTTTCCAAAAAGACATTACCTGGTACAGTTCCCATTTCTAGGTTTGAGGGATAGGTGGACTGGGGACAGACACAATCTACAGCAGTTCTCATCATTAATTCCCAACAAGCCTGGGATAAAAATCCCTCTTTCCCTCTTATACAACCTCCTGATAAAACGTAACACAGACTAGAACTCAATTCATAAATAAACAATTTTAAGGAACTTATTCAAGGGCCCATCTTCCGAAAACTCAGAATAAGTCCACTTCTATCAACACGAACTGCTTTCGAAACCCAATCACTTCAGGAAAAATTCACAAGTTCAAAGAATTTGATTTTAAAAAGGACATTATTCAAACAAAAGCTAACCTCTTAATGGGAGCACCAGAAGCTGGGAAATGCGTGGCTGTCGTAGCAACCGAATCTGACGTGTCCATCGCTGCATGTGAAGAGTGGACAAATTTAGGGCTGGGAAATCATTTTCCGGGAAAAAAAATTGTGAATCAGTAGAAGTGAAAACGACCAAAAAAAAAAAAAAGGGTACATTGTGGGATATCTGTGAGAGTGGGCTCGGTGGTGTCCATCGGTGCCACGCCGCTTCTCTTCTTCTTGTTTCTGTTCTTCGCCATGGCTCCTTGACGGAGAAAATTTTCAGGGTTGAAAGAGCGAGGGACAAAGAGAGAGGTCGATCTAGGGTTTGACCGGTCTCAAAGTCGGATCCCATACAGACCCTACCTATAAGGTCCACATACTTTAGGCCCAAACCCAAACTACTTACAGATTTTTAGTCCAGATACTAGGCCCAAGCCCAATAGGATTCCCACCAGTAAAAAAATAAAAAAAAATAAAAAATACAGCACGAGGATGTGAAATTAATTTCACATTTTAAACCGAAATACGAAGAAATTCATTCAATTTTTCATTCATTATTATATTCATATCAATTTTAAAACTGAAATATTAATAAAAAAAATAGCCCGAGAAAAATCAAAATACAATCTTAATAAAATTTTAATTCTTTCTAATTAAATGATATCGTGATTTATTTTCATTCTTATTAATAATTCTATTTTCATAATCATATATACGACTTTTACCATAAATTTGATCATTTTTAAAGTACAAAGATTCATGACACTTATTTTTAAGTTGGTGCACTCTTTAACTTGAAATGTGGATTGGCAACCAAAATGTTAATATAACCTTTAAAGCAATAATTGATGGATGGTTTTTTCAAGAAATTAATAATTACCATATAATTTTTATGACATATACCAATAACCTTGAAGGTTATACATGAAAATTTATTTTTAATTTTTTAATGGAGTCAAGTGAGTCTTATTTCTTGTACGACACCAAAAAAAAAATGAAAAAAAAATTTAAACTTTAGTAAAAGTTTATTGAATTTCTTTTGATGATTTTTTTTTATAAAGATAATACTTTTTAATAATAAAATGACATTTTGAATTTGTCGATGTTCTTTTAAATTTAGAGTTTAGGGGTTTTAATATTTAATACGATTCGTTTATATAACTTCAATTCAATATGTTTTTTTATATGTTTAGATCAGGTATAATTGTATTTAGGTCAAAATGATACTTGCATAACTTGTTTAATAATTGGATTAATTTTTGTTGTCTTGAATAAAATGAATTTGATCTATGTTAATCCTGATTATTATTCTTGAATTGACATATTTAATTGAATATCCAAGACACCACACAACCCCTAAAATTCCTTAACTAAGAATTCTCATGCTAGTCAATCAATACATTAACATATCTTATATTATTAGTATACATTAACATCTACTAATAATATTAAATATGATTAACATATTTAATCTAATTTTTTATTTTTTTATTTTAAAATTATTATATTAATTATTTATATAATAATTATCATAAAAATAAATATTTACATTTACAAAAAGTTGAAAAAAAAACATTAATTTTGCTATATATTTAATTTTACAACATTATTATACATAGATAACAAGTAGCTCAATGGTCTACATGTTGCTTTTAAAATTGGAGGTCACCGGTTCAACAAAATAAGGTACCAACCCATGGTCTTGAAAGGTTCATCATCGATTTAATAAGAAAATGGTACCTATGGGGACCCCCCTCCACGTGTCACTTTCCTCGGAGCTGCCAGGATAATTGCTGCAGTGTCCAAAGCCTCCATCCGAACCACATGAGCATGCGACAAATGACATCGAACTCCCTAAGAGGATGACACCTTCTAGCCAGCCTTCAAGGCCCTCTTACCACGTGTAATAATTTACACCTGACATGGAAATGACTGATGGGATCTCCCCAAATCCTTATGTCCATGTCAATTAATTATCACACATTGCCCCATACCTCTAGCAAGTTGAAAGGATGGACAATTGCATGACTGAACATCATGACACAACTTTTTTGACACCTGTCAGCCGCCCAAAACTACAATGATTGCCCTGCTACTTGGAGAACAACCATCATTACAAAGAAGGTCAAAGTGCTTAGTCAACGTTACAGTGACTTCTCGTGAGCACTATAAAAAGCTTCTTGAAGTATAACCCAGATACGCATGCATACGCTAGCCTACTCATTCTCCATTTTAAAGAGCTGGACCTATTTGTGTCTAACTTAAGCTTTGGAGGGACGTGCTCGGATCACCTATCCGGACATCATTTGTGCAAAAAAAGAAACTCACCTAGTTCCTCATTGCTGGGTAGAAGCCCTGAGAGGCACAACATAAGAAGGATCTAACCTCAGTTGGCTCTTCATCAATAGTACCAACTCATGGTATTGGGTTCATCACCTGTTCAAAAAGAAAACAATTAGGTGGACGATATAGTTTGATTTTTAAAACATTATTAAAATTTTAAGAAATATTTTATTGAAAAAGATGAAATAATACCCATAATTAAAATTATTTCATGATTTCATGAGTTTTTTTGGTAATTTCTCATAATTACAAGTATTTTTAATTATCTATAACTATATGGATTTTTTTTTTTTCATAATTTTGTCAATATTTTTATAGTTACTCATAATTATAAGTGTCTTCTGTAATTTCTCAATATTATAAAGGCCTTTTTGTAGTCTCCCATAACTACTCAAAATTGCAAGGGTCTTTTTGTAATTACACCTAAATATAGAATTATTTGTGCAATTACTCATATTTATACAAGTCTTTAAATTATTTATAATTATGAAAGTATTTTTGCAATAACTCATAATTATAAAGCCTTAATGTAGTTACAGATAATTTTAGAGTTCTTTGTGTAGTTATTCATAATTTTTAAAATCTTTTTGTAATTATTTATAAATTTAGGTGTATTTATACGATATATCATAATTTTAAGAATATTTATATAATTATTTATAATTTAAGGCAACTTTTCATGTATTGAAAATTACCCATATAAGACCGATTTAATATTTTTATCTTTGAAATTTTTATTCCAAAAGTGCTTGATATGGATGGGGATTAAAAATTGGTTGAAGGGTAGTTTTATCCTAAAGAGATTTTCTAAAAACAATTTATTGATAGTTTAATAAGTCTATAACTTAATCGGGTAAGCACTTTCTCCTTGAACAAAAGTTGGCCCGATTTGACTAATATTTTTAAAAGAGCTTAGCATAAGAATTAAAAAGTATCATTTATTATAAAGTTAGAGTGGTCATTTCATGTTTAAAAAATATTTTATATGCAAATATGGTCATTTAGAAAAATCATACTTTACGCCTAACTTCAATTTTCAATTAAAATAAAAAAGCAAACGGTCATACCAAACATAATCTTAATAATAAATTAAAATTTAAATAACTTTTTTAAAAGATTCAACGGGTGAGGTCAAATCGAGTTCATCACCAAAGGGTTATAGATGATCTCTTTTTGTGAGTATTTTTGAAGAGTTTTGAGAATAGATCTAATCTTTGGATGTTCGATAAAATTTACTACTTATTACTTAAGGAAAGAAGTTGACTTTAAATTTAAAACTTAATATGTTTGATGCCATGACTACTACTCTTAGCCTTGTTTTCGATATCTCCTTGTAAAATCCAAAATGACAATGGATAGCAACATCCATCTAGTAGATATGACCATAGTAACTAAAAAGGAATGGTAAATGTCTTATTAGAAACCATTTAGTTGATGAGGAATATGGAAGAGGCATTTTGTGATCACATCCTTCTTCATTGTTGTACAGCAAGTTTGTTATAGAAATTGGTCCTCTTGTGTGGAGTGATTTGGGTGTTACATTCTTCAATCCAAGCGATATTTTTAAGTCGGTACAACCACTTTATTGAAAAGAGGAAAAAGAAGGTGTAGAATATTATTCCTCTTTGTTTGTTTTGGACAATTTGAAAATAGAGGAATTAAAAGACTTAAAAATATGATGTTTTCGTATTAAGAGTTAAAGTCCTCTTTTCTATGTAACTTTTTAGAATTGACCAAAGGGGGCATGGGGGTTACGTCATCGCTTATGATTGATTTTATTATTAATTAATTAGGTTACCATAAGAGGTGGGTTTCCTTGCTTTTTTACTTTGGAGCATACTAGTGTACTTTTTGTAGCATTTTTGTGGCTCTTTAATTTATATAGCTCTTCCAAGGTCTTTCAAAGGATAGCGTTGTTGACGTAGGAGTCAGTGAATGATAAGGAACTTACTCAAAATGAAATATATTAAATTTTCTAGTGGGTTTGTGGAAGATTAAGAATGCGTTTGACAATGAAATATATTGAATTTTCTAGTGGGTTTGACAATGATTATGAGAAGTGTTTCTAATATTTCTAATATTTAATTATTTTTTCTTTCAAATATTAAAAATTCTACTAAAAAAACTAAAAAAATCTAAGAAACAATGAGATATTTAACAAAATTTAGGAAATATTTTTAAAAATCTAAAAAATCATTTATAGTATTAAAAAATCACATATACTATTTCTTAAATAAACACTTTATAAGTAATTTTCATAAATATATTTCCAAAAAAACCATTTTCACTAAAAACACTATCCTCATGTGGCCGACCGGTTAACCAAAGCCATGAAGAAACACAACAAACAGAATCATATGCTTTGATCATAGCAATGTGAACAATGTAATCCTTCCAACTTTGAACATTATAAAGAGCAGTGCTTAAACAATCATGGCTACAGAATCAGAGACCATGATCAATGAGAACCATTTGCTGATCAGCTTGGGATTACAGTTGAAGCCCACATACCTCCTCAGCTGCCAGTCCAAGGTGAAGAACGATATGCGGCTTTGAAGGGTGAGCTATTGGTTACTCTTGTCTCCCTTGGTCCCTCCAATAACCGCTCCTGCAAACCAAGCCCATTCCCTTCTCTCCAAGACCTTTCTGTTCATCATCTACGTGAGCCAAACAGTTGGGGTTGTGCAGATTCTGCTCTCAATGGTCCTCCATCAACTGACCAGATTAGTTTTCATGGCCACTTCTCCTTGGTGCAAAATTTCAATTAATTTAGTATAAAAAAAAATCAGTATGAAAGTTTTTAAGATAAAAAGTGATATCATCTTTTTAAGAGATTATTAATATAAAAAAATAAATTTATCTTTTGAAAATACGAGTAGAATGAGACGTGTAATTTTTTCAATCATCTATTCATCTATTTTAACAGAGGAGTATTTAAGCAGTGGTCCTTCAATTCTACAGATCTTATCAGAAAATAATAATGATTATTGTCAACGGCTCCGCTGGCAACAGAAAGTCAAAACCAAATAAATAAATAAATAAAAGCATGGACCCTTCTGGAAAGGGAATAAAAAGAAAGCAATCAACCTTAAAAGGTCAACTTCATTGTCAGGTGTTAGAAGTTTCCCGAGGGGCTTGGAGTTGTGTAATTTGGTAGCGGCTGATTAGGTCAAGAACCCAAATCTACGTTGACTGATTGTATATAGAATATTCCGGAAATGAGGTAGAAGGTGCCTTTTCTTTTAACAGGGTTAAGGTTAAGGAGGAAAAACAAAACAAGATATGTTTTTTTATAGATCAGGAATACTTTTGAATTTTTATATCATGGATATGGTTTGCAGATCTAGTCACGTGGTCCTTTCCTCCCATATCTATGGATTCATTACACGGTAACAGTAATGGGAGAATATGAACAGAGTACAAATGTATTTACAAGAATGGCAAATGCCAATATGCCATACAAAACCAGGATAGGGAGGGAATAAGAGTGAATGGAGAGAGAGAGAGAGAACGGAACAAAGAATTGCACAATGCAATCCTCAGTCTAGAGACAAATAGTTGAGTGCACTTTAGCCGAAGATGACACTACTTTCAATTAAAAGACTCTGACTTGGATTTTTAGCTCGTACATGGGTGACAGGAGTTGAACAACCCCATAATAAAATATTTCAAACATCTTGACGCAAATGTGGGCCACGCCGACTTCAAACATCTTCAAGCAAATGTGGGCACCGTGTGCGTCAATCATCGCTTCCCAACTACCTCCGAAGCAACACCCAATTAGTTTCCTCGACAATTTCCTAAGAAGACAGCCAATTCGGCCTTTAAATATGATCATCAAACCAAGACGCCACAATCAAAGAGAAGGAAAAAAAGAAAAAGGCAATTAAGTTGAGAACCATGGCTGCGGTTGAAGAACCATTAGTCAATCAGCTCAACATAACAGTTGAAGAACCATTGGTGGATCAGCTCGACATTGAAGCTCATGCAACCCCTGTGATGTCCCACATCGGATAGGGGAGAATGTTCCTGGCGCTATATATGTAGAGATTCCTCTTAACCAAGTAGACGCGTTTTAAAGCCGTGAGGGCCCCCTTGGGCCCAAAGCGGACAATATCTACATGGTTGGATGTGGGTCGTTACAAATGGTATCAGAGCCGATCCTCGACCCCGGTGTGGGTGTTTGTTTGTCTGTTTGACCCCGCAATCCCATGGGACACAACGAGGACGTTGTGTCTGCATGGGGGGGTGTTTGTGATGTCCCACATCGAATAGGGGAGAATGTTCCTGGCGCTATATATGTAGAGATTCCTCTTAACCAAGTAGACGCGTTTTAAAGCCGTGAGGGCCCCCTTAGGCCCAAAGCGGACAATATCTACATGGTTGGATGCGGGTCGTTACAACCCCCCCTCAACTGCTGGCTCCGGCTCAAGATCAGAAGGCTGTTTTCAAGGCTGGGTTGTTCACAAGTCTCATCTCCATTGGAGGGATTCTATACCCTCCAATAACTGCTACGCAAAACAAAACCCACAGCCTTCTCTCAAAGACGTTCCATTTTATGGTCTTTATGAGCCTAGCAATTGGGGTTTTGCAGATTCTGCTCTCAACCGTCCTCCATTGGCTGCCCGGATTGACCATCACAGCAAAATCATTGACCAAAATAGGATGGGCATTACTGACAATTGCATTAGGGTATGGGTCTTCTTTGGTTTTAATGGTTTCTTCTTCTCCTTGGTTTCCCCTCCACCTGATCTTTCTTTCCATCCGATTTATGTAAATGCGAAGACTCGGTACAATATTTTTAGGTAGGGTATTGGTTTTTTAAGGGTATAGATCCTCTTATCTGTTCACTCTACAGGATGGATTTTGTAGATGAAGTTAATAGAGAAGGTTTTCCATTTTTTTAGTACTCTATAACTATTTTCAATGTTTTTTTATGATATCATCCATAATGGAACTGACGATTCAAGCAGTTGGGATTGCATACATCAACTAATAAGCTGCCAAGCTCAGCCAGAGATTATTAAAAATGATATTAGAAAAAAGATTGCATTCATGATGGCAAAGGAAATTACTAAGAAATTTCTGTAGAAAACAAATCAGGATTGGCTGCTTCCGGGCCCTTTCCATAGATGGATCATGGGGGGCCAAGACGGCTTGACCTAACTCTTGTCAAAACTCTGCCAAACAGCAAATTTTTGTGGATTGAATTCGCAATATTCTGCTTCTATGGGGTATAGGCTTTTGTCAAGAAGGCTGGACACAACAGAAGTCAATCATATAGCATTTTTGCTGATTGGGCTCTCATTGTTTTACTTTCATTCTTCGAAATTTTCTCCGTTGACTTCTCATTTTGAGATATGGCTTTTGCTATTGCTTTCATCTTTCGGACATTTTTTGATCTCTTCATTGTTACTCCTTTCTTCCTGTTATGGAAAAGATTCACTTCAGACACAAAACATAGGGCTCAAATGGCAGTAGATATCAAGACAAAATAATAATGATAAAAACCAAGAACTTCGCACCATCTGACAAGAGACAAGGAAAAAATCAACTTGAATAGAATGAAGTACATTATTTATTGTCAAGGGTTTGAAGCTTCCAGGGCCTTGGATCAAGTGGTCAGGCTGGGGCCGAGTAGGGGTACACCTAGGGTTTAGACAAATCTTCTGAAGCCCTTTCACATGTAGTGGCAATATTTTTTTTTTCCCTTTTTTGTTTGTATGTGTGTGTGTTTTATGAAGATTTAACTTCAATTCTTATAGAACAAAAAGGGAGATGAAGTGGAATTGCAGTTATGTTTTCATGCCTCAAATTTCCATTAGTAGGATCATTATGTAAAACAAAAATTACAAGATGTACACAATCATGCGCCTAGAAGAATGCTTACATGCCATACAAGACCAGGATAAAAGTATACCAACCAAAGCTCTGTCCAGATGACAGTTAAATTTCAGAAAATACAGGGGGGCATCAAACAGCGGCTATGGTAAGCATAACAAAAACAATACCTGGAACTCTTAACTCCTATTTCCCCATATCTGAACATGCCATAAAATGAGAACAAAGAAAAGTTTCTGAAGAATAATTCCTTTCAGTTCCAGTAATTAGGCGTCATCTCATCCCAAATCTTAGGAAGGGATCAAATAGGGAAGAAGGAACACCAGATGTCGGTGGCAAAAAATTTGAAAGACAAAGGTAATCACCATTTCTGCCATTGTCTTTGCACATGAGACACAGAGGAAAGCACCATAGATTTCTGGATGAGATTCAGCAGAAACGGCTTATCCACAATAACCGTCTAAGAGATGGTTATTGAAGCTTTTAGACACCCTTAGAGAATGAATTCATAATAATGGAAAAGAGCGAGAAGTGATACACCAAAAAATACCACACAGTAAACCTTCATGCTAAAACCCAATCTCAGCATATATAGAAGAAATTCCCAGTAGAGAGAACTCTATGTCTTTTCCATGATAACTTTGTGGACAGTAAATAAATCCCAATACCTTGGTCTTCCACCAACATATGTAAGCCTTTCTATGCCCATGGAGAGGATTATAGCACGGCAACAATCATTCCAAGTTTGCATTGGGACAACTGTTCTAAGCTTAGCGGCAAACAGTTGAAACAAGATTTGGCACACAACTAGTAATGCTTATGAATCAAAAGGCCCCTAATACCAATTACTCTAGATTTTTCCTGGATTAGGAATATAAATATTGAATTCACAGTTTCTGCATAATATCTCGGCCATGAACCTCCTTAAAAGCAAAGCAATTATGTCAATTCTTACAAATCACCAACACTTTCCATGGAATGCAACGGTATAAGAATCCAGACAAAGGCCCCGCCAGTTCTCAATTCAACTGGAGCTTTGAGAACAGCAATTCATTAAAGAAATCTTCACCCAATCCTCACACTCATGCACATATGCAAACTCGCACCATCTTAACAGCGGTGCTTACTACCTATCACAAAACAAATCTAACAGTGGTGCATGCTGGTGGGCTTCATAACAAAGCCCACAAACAGCCACCTTTGCCACACCTTCCTCATCCTCAAACAATTCATATCTATCTTAATTCAATTATTTTACTAACAATTCCACTCTTTTTTCTTCCATGCGGCGTATGAATTCAGCCCTCAATCAATTTTTTTTTCCAAAAGGACATTACCTGGTGTAGTCCCCATTTCTGGGTTTCAGGGATGGGTGGTCCGGGGACAGACTCAATCTTCAGCAATTCTCACCGTTAATTCCCAAAAAGCATGGGAAGAAAATTCCTCTTTCCCTCTTATACTACCTCCTGATAAAACATAACACAGTCTAGAACTCATTTCATAAATAAACAATTTTTAGGAACTTATTCAAGGACCCATCTTCCAAAAACTCAGACTAAGCCCACTTCTATCAACATCATCTGCTTTCTAAACCCAATCACTTCAGGAAAAGTTGACAAGCTCAAATAATTTGATTTAAAAAAACACATTATTCAAATAAAAAAATAATAATAATAATAAATAAGCTAACCTCTTAATGGGATCACCAGAAGCTGGAAAATGCGTGGCAGTTGTAGCAACCGACTCTGACGTGTCCATCGCTGCATGTGAAGAGCGGACAAATTTAGGGCTGGGAAATTATTTTCCGGGAAAAAAACATTACGAATCAGTAGAAGTGAAAACGAAAAAATAAAGAAAAGAAAAAAGTACATTGTGGGACATCTGTGAGAGTGGGCTCGGCGGTGTCCATCGGCGCCACGCCGCTTCTCTTCTTCTTGTTTCTGTTCTTTGCCATGGCTCCGTGAAGGAGAAAAGTTCCAGGGTTGAGAGAGGTCGATCTAGGGTTTAATTGGTGTCAAAGTCGGTCCCATACGGACCCTACCTATAAGGTCCACAGACTTAGGCCCAAACCCAAACTACTTACAGATTGTATATTTGGCCCAAGCCCAATAGGGTTCCCACCAGTAAAAAAATTTTAAAAAGAAAACCAGAAATACTGTCATGTTCATATCAATTTTTAAACCGAAATATGAATCAAGAAATAGCCCGATAAAAATCAGAATACGATCTTAATAAAATTTTGATCCTCTTCGATTAAACAGTATCGTGATTTATTGTTATTTTTATTTATATTTTTATATCCATAGTCAAATATACGACATTGACGAAGATTCATGATACTTATTTTTAAGTTGGTACACTCTTAACCTTAAGTGTGGATTGGCAACCCAAATGTTGATATAACCTTTAAAGCAACGGGTGGCTTTTTCAAGAAATTAATAATTACCTAATAATTTTTATGACATATACCTATAACCTTCAAGTTTGTAAATGCAAATTTATTTTAATTTTTGAATGGTGCCAAGTGAGTCTTATTTCTTGTATGATACCAAAAAATAAAAAATAAACTAAACTTATAAAATATTTATTGTATTTCTTTTGTTAATTTTTTTTATAAAGATAATATTTTGAAAATATATAAGTATTTAAATCTTTCATATTTTTATAGCAATAAATAGAAAAACAAAAAGAGAGTTGAATTTTTTTTTTTAATAATAAAATGACATTTTCAATTTGTCGATGCTCTTTAAAATTCAGAGTTCAAGGGTAGCAAAATTTGGCACAATTTGTTTACACGATTTCAATTCAATATGTTTTTTTGTATATTTAAATTAAATATTCGAGTCAAATTGATATTTACCTAATTTGTTTAATAAATAAGTTATTTTTTCTTATTTGACATAAAATGAATTTGATTTAAATTGACCTATTTAATAATTTTGTTATTGTCCTAACCATGATCATAACTTGTTAAACTCACATTTAACTCGTTTAAAATTTGATTTTGAAAATATATGTCAACTAAACATATCAAATGGAAAGGTTAATATTGATTCAAATAATATCTGACTTAATAAAGATTATTAAGTAGAACTCAATCATTAATTAGTTATACAATGTGTTACTTATTAAATAATTAGATCGTGAGTTTTGACTCGACACAACCCATGAAATTCCTTGACCGTCTAGTCAATCAATGCATTAACATATCTTATTTAAAATTAATAAATAAAAGTATGCCTTATCTATCTTGAACTATACTCCATAAATAAACAATGGGACATAAAGTACAAATACACATGGTATGAACATCACCACAAACCCAAGTCCTAAGCATCTTGTCCCATGTTCTTGTTGTTGTCAATTGTTGTCATTTTAGGCTAGGCCCACTCCGAAGGCCCAATGTATTTACCTTTACATCTTCACATACTTGTCATGGAATAATTTCTAATTTCTCACAATGTCATGTGGACTGCCCTACTACTCTCAATGATGGCCAAATTGGATGAGTCTCCCATTGCCAAAATTAGGGTAGTAGACAAACCAAACAACTTTTATATTTTCCCTACAATCATAGATGGGCCCAATGACTCGGTTGGTGAAATGAATCATTTTGGGAATGTATTCTTAGTCCTCCCTGGTAATTCTTACCTCTGAAGTATGTCCATATCTCCTTAACTTCAAAGGGTCTCCATGGGATGATAGAAGATTAGTATGCAGATAGCTCAACTAAAGTAGTTGATTTCTTGAAATAACAAAAGAAGTATTCTATAAGTTTTCAATACTTTTAGGTTCCTTGACACAATTATAACCTCTAATGGAGTGCTTATGTAGAAGTGCTTGTGAAGAGATTTATAATTAAAATAATCCTTTATTTTATTATTATTATTTTTTTATTTTTTAAAAGGTGGCTCATGAAAGGATATTATAATATATTAGGGAGGATGAAGAGATTGTTTTGCAGTAATTTTATGAAACATTTTTATCTCAAAAAGTGTTTTTGAAAAAAAAAAAAAAAGGTATTTGACAATTTTTAAAAATTATTTTAATTCTTTTTAAAATTACTTATAGCGTTAAAATATAATTTATAGTGTTTGATGCAGAAACATTACGATCCAAAAAGTTAACTAAAAGAGGCATTTGAGTTTTGAATCTCTTTTACATTAAAGTATCTTTTTAATTACACGTATTAAAACTCTTTGTTAAAAATGTGAATTATCTTAAAACTCATTTTTATAATAAATATTTTGTAATTATTTTATTATTTTTAATATATTTATTTAATAGATAAATTTATTATTTAAAATCAAATAAATTAAATATTAGTTAAAATTAATGAGGTATGTCAATTTAATAATTTAGAAAAAAAAATTAAGTTACTATTAAGCAATTTTGATATCTTATGTAAAAATTCAAAAAATAAGTTTTAAGTTAATTAAAATAATTGATAAATCAAATTAATAATGAAATAACTTAATTTAATTCATCAAGTCAAGTTGAGTGAGTATATTTGAATAAAATTTAAAATAAATTTAAATATTAACTTAAAATAATTAATTTATTATGAACCTTAGATATATTTTTTCAATTTTAAAATTAATGATGGTAAATATGTTAATTTAATGATTTAGAAGAAAAAAAATTGATTTAAGTTTATTAAATAGCCTTATTAATTAAAATATAAATTAAATATAAAATAATTTAACTTAAAATTAATTTAAATCATTATTTCAAAATAAATATGAAATTTTAATGAACACCATTTTCGTAATAAATTTATAGTGTGGACATTAAATCTATGAGAATACAACACAAAACAATGATGGCCCATGTTTCCATGGTACATATTGATAGGGAAACTCATTATCTATGAAGCAGGCTTTTGAAAAAGAAAGGCAACAGCTTTTGATTAAAGGGAGGGCAAAAAAAATGGGGGGACCCATGTGTAGGGTACCCTAAAGTTTGATTTATGGTGGTGTTTGGTGATGGGGTTGACTGTGTTGATCAATCAAACAGGGAACTTTCAGAGGTGTAACCTTTAGTAGCCCAGTTGGGAACCAATTAATAAAATAAGCTGCAGAAGCTTCATTTTCCTCAAAAATGATGGTCAATGATTAAAGGACATCTTACCAAATGAAAGGAATTAGAACAGGGATCCTAAATTCTTGTTCATGCCCATTTGCCCTGTTTGGTTGATGAGAAAATGCAGGAAAAAAAATGGTTTTCAAATATCTTAGGCGATGGTTGATTTTCATAATTTTTTTTGATAACTTTACATTTTCTTACCTATTTTCATTCTTCTTTGTAAAATTTATAGTATGTGTGATTTTTAGAAAATACAAAAAAATTTTAAGAAAAAATATTTTCTCATATTTATGTTTATTATGAAAAAAATCATTAAAAACCCATTGTGCAGTTTAAAAAATTAATTATTTAATATTTTTTCTAAATTAAAAGTATATTTGGTTGTTCAAAGCCTCGGGTCTTCATATGTTTTTTTTTTTGTATTTTTAATGACTTTTTAAAAATAAATTTATTTTTTATTTTTTATTTTAAATCATTTTTCATATTTATATAATTAATTTTTTAAAACAACCCTAAAAAAATAATTAAAATACATTCTAAAAAAAATACTTCATTCTCAAAACAAGTTTTCTAAAAATTATTTTTTATAATAAAAAAAAAATCCTTTGTTTCAAGTCTGAATTCTCCTTTTTAAGAAAAGAATATTATTTTTTATAATACCTTGTAAAATAAATAAAACAAATTTACAATATATAAAAATAATTTATTAATTTTAATTTTTTTCTCTTTTTTTCAAATAAAAAATATTCATAATATCTTTATATATATAAAAAAATTTAGGTTATTAATTTGATATTTACTAAATTTACGATCTCCACACTAAAAGTTACATACGACAAATAAATGAAACTAAAAAAATATAAAAGAAGTATAAAGTAATATACATATAAAAATTGCATGAGGAAGACTCCATGCCTCTTTTTCTTTCATTTTCCATGCAAACAAACAAAAGCTCAAATCCATATTTTTCTTTGGAAAGAAGAAAATATGGGTTTTATGGTCTATGTATGAATGGACTCAGAGCTTCTGACACATGCTGTAATTATTGCAGAACTCCCTACCAAAAGGGAAAATCAATCTCAATCTGAGGCTGAGCCACATTCATCTGAAACTTTGTTTTTTACCTAGCAATCTTGAGTCCATATGGGTAAAACCCAGTATTATATTGAAGACAAAAAAACCTCGGTACACCGCCTTGGGCTCCATCGGGGGGACATTCTCATGAACCCTCTACTTTTTAGACAGATGTTGCTGATCCAGAGGAGGTCCATGGTGGAGTCCCTATGCCTTGCATTATTATATTTCATTGCTTACTACCACCATTATGAGATTTCTTCTTCATAATTGTCTATTTTCATTTCTTAATTCTTTAGAGATTTGTGTTCTTGGAATGGTGATTTTTAAACAAATGACACAAAGTATAATTTCTTGTCCTACCAACCCTCCAAATTTTGTCCATCAATGGATGACTTTTCTAATAGTGTCGTTTTGACCGGGTAGTTTTGATGTGATTTCATTTTTTATTTTCTAACATTAACTTAAATATCGAAGAAACTATGTCATTTTGGATTAGACTTTTGCGATTCTTTGAAATTAGTTAAAATGATTAGTATCGTGTTTATGAATTATTGGTATATGAGGTCTTGGAGAAGGTATTAGTAGGTGAGTCTAATGACTTCTCAATTTTATTAAGATGAACTCATATATTGCATTTTCTTTAATACACAAAAGGTAATAACACGATAGTCAAATACACATCTTTGAACATTAGTTACTAAGGGTTGCATGGAAAAAAAGAGATGGTTAGAAAAGAGATTGATACTAGACTTACAACCCAACCTTTTATCCTAGTGCGTGAGTTTCCAATGATTTTACAAGAACAAATATGCATGTCTTATAATAGAGCTCGAGTGTCTAATATGGATGGATTTAAGAGTTATTGTGTTAACATATTAGTAGATTTTGAAGATGTCATTGATAAGAGAATTAAAGTTTTCAAGTGACATATAAACATATCAAGACCTTCATTGGCTATTCAAAATTGTCTTACTTGACAATCAGGAATCATCAAATATGCTTTCTACAAGCGAGACAAGTTATTCATATAGATTTTAAATGTCGATAACTTTTTTGTGTTAACGATACTAGACTCTATAGGAAACATCCATTATAGTGGAGCGCCTACATTTGACTAATACCTCATTCTATGAGAATAACCACTATAGTCGTGTACTCGTGTCTAACTAAAGGTATGCTTTTTTATGGCTTCTCCTCAACCCTTGAATTCGAACAAACTTATACAATCTAATATGGTTTGTACTAGACATGCAACTCCTTCCCACTTGATCCTTATTGGAGGATGAAACACACACCCATGCAAGAGGCCGATCACATAAGAATTATTATTGAAAATACTTTTTTCTTTAAAATAAAAAATATTTTTCTAAAGCAAGAAATAACCGAAACAACTTTTTAAAATAGGTTATTTTTAAAAAACATTTAAAAAGTTTTTATAATTTTTTTAATAGTATTATGAAAATCAATTGAAAATGTAAATAATGCTTTGAGAGTTTTTATATCATAAATAAGCACATAGTACATCCTCAGTGATCTAGTAAAAACAAAGGTTTTTATTTTATTATATATATATATATATTTAAGTTATCAAATAAAATTTTATAAAAAAAATGATAAAAATTTGTTTAAAATAACTCTTTCCGACATCTCTGAAATTATTTAAGAGACTTAAGAATCCATAACCACTTTGGATGCCCCTCTTTATTGCGATCTTAACATAAATTTGACCTAATACGACTCATTAATTAAATACAACACTTATGAACACCCAACACATTAAAACAAGTCACAAAATTCAAGGGACCATGCTTCAATGAGACCATGCCCAACAATCACGGGACCTTAGGGCTTCTCATCATTGTACATCACCAATAAAATTAAATAAATAAGGTTCATACCCATAGCCTTGAATAAATGTATGGAATACCAAACGGAAGATTTTTGAGGACTTTACACTAAAATGGAAAACAACAAAGCATTAAGCTCCAAGAGTTATGGGATTAGGTGATTTATTTGGTGGATAAGATAATGTTGCCCTGCCACTTGCATTTGACTTGTCCATCTACCTAACTTAATGCCTTTTCCCCTCCAATCGTGGGGCACCATGTTACCGTTATCATTAGCGGGTCAATTTTATAATATGATTATAATAATTAAACATTTTTGCCTACTTGAAATTACCCATTTAACCCTATCAATTTCAATAAGTAAAATAATTTTACTTAATATCCTTTTTTTTGTTGACCTATTGGATACATGCATTATATAATATGCGGTCATTTACATATATGAAATTATTGAATATTTAAAATATTTTGCATTTAATATATAATAATAATAATTTTTGTTAGAGTTAGTATGAATGTTTCTAATTTTTTTTATATATTTTAAATTTTAAAATTTTTATTTTATAATATTAAAAATATTAGAAACGTTTCCTAAAATCATAAATAAAAATTGTATAAAAAATAATATTTTATTGACTTTCATATTAATTAATCTTTTACCTATTAAAAAATGATAAAAATAAAAATATATGTAAGATTTGTTGATTATTCAAAATCTTTGTTAACACGGATGAAAGATTCAAAATTTTGATTGTTAATGCATTTGAAAACAAACAACAATAATGCCAAAAATTGGAAGAATTGATAACGCAAAACTTTGTTTGATTGGAAAATGTTTCAAATTATTTTAAATTTCCCTCCAATATTACAAGGTGACATTCATCAAATAGTCAATATATATATATATATATATATATATATATATATATATATATATATATATATATATATATATATATATATTAATTTTTTGTATTTCATGGATCCCAACCCACAAGCAGTTGGAACAAGAAGACTTTTGTTTCTTAGCCAATTTGAAAAAAGGGCCCAAGGACAAACACGTTTGCCCAAGGGCAAAGCTAATCAACCACCACCCCCTTATGTGAAGTGAAATATTGGATGTACCCCTTTATTTGCAGGGTATTTACATGCTTACCAACCCAATCATAATAGTATGAAACTCATACTAGAACGCTAATTATTGAGAGGGACCATGTGGTCAATTTCATATTTCCTTTTCTTTTTTTCATTCGTCTTTTTCAATCATTTTCTTTCCCCTAATCACTTGACTTGTGGTCCAATATCCTTGGTTAAAATACTAAGTAAAAGACATTATTGTATATGTGAAACGAGAGTTGATCCATTCTCAATTTGTCACAATTTTTGTTTTGAATCAAATTTAAAGATTTTTTTTTAAAATTTTATATGGAGTTATGATATGTACACTAAACCAAAATTTTTTAATATTTTTTTTAAATTGATGTTGAATATAATATCAGGTTTGACGGGTCTCGGGAATTCAAATTTTGTTTGTCTTTATAGTCCTCCACTTATGCGATCATAAAATTAATTTAATGGTTATATTATAAAAATGTGTTTTAATTACGTCTTAAATGATGTTTTAAAAATTTAAAACTTTTTTAGTTTATTTTTTTTTTTTATAATAAAGCACTTCCCTCCATTAAAACCAATTTTTAATTTTTTAAAAACCGTTCTTAAACAGCTTCTTATATTAAATGATGAAAAAGTATATTATTTAATTTAACAAAAAATTTAAAAAGAAGATTATACCTTTTGGTTGTGAAGAATACTAAGAAATTTGTGGGGGCAAGGCTGAATCTAGCCGTTATATTAATTTTTTATTAAATAATCAATAAGATTGCCAGCATGTCAATTCAACCGTTACAACATGAAGTTTTAAATCTTATTAGTTATTAGATTCTTAAAAGAGCTTATTATCCTTTAGATTTTCTTACCTAGTATTGAGGTCATTACATTATATCATAGTTTCTTTTTCTCCAAATTTATATTTATAAAATTATATTAATCATAATTTTGGGTTACCATATTATATCTGCATCTCAAATAAATAGAATATATATAATATACTTGGAAATGTTAATATTGTAATCAAAATTGCTATTTCAAGATATTATAACCCAAAAAAAATCACAAATTTCAAAGGCATTTTTTAGAAATATAAAACAAATATTATATTTTAAAATTAGGTAATCTTTAATAAAATATAATAGATTAAAATAGAATAGTGACTAAGGATGATAATGATGCAGATTTAGGATGAATTGCTCCCATCTTAACCACATTTCATTTATTTAAAATAATTTTAATTATTGTTTCATTAAAAAATTAAATCGGGGTAGGGTATGCGAATTTTCCATACCCCATCTCCCCATTTCCTTCTGTTTTTTTTTTTTAAATTTTTTAATTATATTAAAATAAATATATTTTATAAATAATTAAAATATTATAACATTTTATAACTTATTTTATATTAAAAAAATTTAAATTAAATTAATTTTATTTGTAATTAGGGATGAGATGAGATAATACCCAAACTCAACTCCCAATTTATTTCATGTTTTACGAAAATTTTAAACTTACCCCTAATCCATTTATTTAAATTTTAAACCCATCGCAATAATGGTGGGACGGGTGTAACCTATTGTTATATTTCCACATACTTTTAACCATTTTGAAACTAAATTGTAAAAATTTGAAATTTAGGGGAAAAATTGGACTATGCCATTTAAATGATTATCTAAATTTTTTAAAAATTGTAAAATAAAATTTTATTAAAAGAAAAAGAAAAAACCTCTGTCACCAAAAGCACAAGGGTACTTTACTCAACCCTATTGTTTCCAAAAGGTGATTGTGTACCAGACAACCAAGAAGGGCATAGTGGGAATTGAAAAAATAAAAATCCCAAAACTGTAATTACACCCAAAACCAGGGCCATTACCAAATCCAAGGCTTCATGACTCTCAGGTCCCAAATGTTGTCGGAAATATTGTTAATTTGAAAATTTAAATATTTAAAAAATATTATTTTACTTATTTATTTATTTATAATTATTGACATTTATCAGATCCAAACGGCTTTCCAAAGAAATGCACTTACCCACCTGGAAAATTTGAATTCCTGGAAACAAAATCTTAAAGCAACAACAACAACAAAGGGAAAATCTCCCATCCAAGTTTCGAATATTTTGTTTTTCGAAAACAACCGCAACAGCTTTTTGTTTCTGTTTTCGTTTCAGTTTTCTTAAAAAGCCGTGAAATGGCTCCCAACGTTTCTGTTTTCTCCAAGTCTGGTTCCTCAACGGCCTTTTCCTTCCTTGGTATTAACCGTTCGAAGTATTAAGAATCCACGCCATGGTTGATTTCTAGAATACTAATCGTTTCCGAACATCAATTTGCAGCGTTTTTGTTTCCGGGAATTGAAAATTTTCGCGACGAGTTTTGGGGACCTGTTTTCGGAATTTCGGGTTCTGATCCGAATTAGGGCTCTTGGGATTGTGTGTTTGGGGGATGGTGGTGCAATTTGACGAGTGAGAGTGGGGATTCTGCGGCTTTTGTGAATTAGGTTTTGTTTTGTTTTTGCGAGTGGATTTTTTTTGTTTCTGCGACGATGTTGTCGGTATCGTCGCCGACGGTGGTGCGGAGCTCGCTGGAGGAGATGCTGGATTCGCTCCGGAAAAGGGACGAGAAGCCGAAGGACTTGCCGCCAGCGCTGCCGGCGCGGCCGACGTCGAGGTCGATGCGGCTGCCTTCTACCAGGCGGTCGTTGCCGGTAGACTTCAAGGTTAGAGGGGGCAATGCTGGACTGGATAGTCCTGTAGGAGGGGCTCAAGGGAAGGAAGATGTGAAGAGGAAGGAGAGAGAACTAGGGCTCAGAAGAGGCGGTTTGGGAAGCAAGAAGAGGATGAAGGCTGTTCAGCCCGGTGATTTGCCGTACGTTGAGGCGGTGGAAGAGAAGGCCGTTGCCTGTACACTTACGTCGCCGAGGTCCACACTTACATCTCCGAGGTCTGCTCTGACATCGCCGAGGTCGACACTTACCTCGCCGAGGTCGAGGAAGGAGACTGAATGGGATGATAACGTCGGGTATTTTGTTAAGAAGGTAATTGAATACCCCAAAAAACTTTAGATTTTGTCGTTTGATTGTTATTAGTTCTGTTTCCAAGTTTTTTGTGTTGCTCAGAAGAATTTTTGGTTCTTAGAAAATGTGTTTGGTTCTTCAATTCTTGCAAGAGGAGCTAATTTTCAATGACTTTGAGAAAATATGGCACCTTACCGTCATGAATGGCTGCAATGGATTCAGCATTTTAAATGAGATTAAGACAGACATCATATAGAGCTTCTTTAGAATTAGAGATGAAAATGTAGTTGAAGTTTTATGGGGAGTTCTGGGTTTGAGACTTCCGGAGCTTATAGGAAATGTTAAGTTCTTGATTAGCACTGGGTTTGTCTTGGTGGGCCTTTTCGGCTGCTTTGTGCTGAAAATCCAGCTTCAGCTAGTTTTACTTCATTCTGTGAATTTGTTGCTTAATCCGATTGTGTAGTTTCAGAGTGGGGACTTCTGTTTTATACGGGCCTGTAGTTTATTTGACTCCCCTATTTGATGAAGTGTTTGCTTTAACATCCTTTTAGTCTATTTGTGAAAGAGAAAGACTCATTTTTCTTTTGTTAGTCTCTAATGAATGGATCATAGGCTATGCCCTGTTGGATATCTCAATTAGTGGCACCCACTCAGAAAAGCGAGGTTCTAGGTTCTATTCCTGGGGTTACTAGATTCAATAGTTCTTTGGTAAGGTTCAGACACCTTGGTTTTCCTGGTCCTGTGAAGAGCGGGTCTCCTTTTTAATGAAAAAGAAACTGGATGGCTTGTAAGCTACATAACTGGATCATTTGAATTTTTGCCTTAGGCCATGAGGAATTCCTGTACCCAACCCATGTACTTTTCTGGAGGTCCTAGCATCAGAAGCCTTGGTACTTTTCTGTTTTCTTGGAGGTCAACATCCTTCTCTGTATCAATGTTTGTGTAGTTTATGCAATTACTGTTTCAGTGTTCATTGGCGTTAAATGTTTAGGTCAAGCTCTAGGACCTGCTGGATTTGTTTACATTTTCTCATGGGGTGTGTTAGCCCCTCCATTTTTCTTTGTAATCCTCAAATAACCTTATAATTGAATCTCTCTTTAAAATAACGCTTAGCTGCATAGATCATTAATATGCTAAACATACATTTACTTTGAAATGTGTTCAGAAACTTCCTGTCTGGTGTCGGCTCCCAAGTGGGCAGTGGGAATCAGGAACTGTACAATCAACAACAGGCGAGGAAGCGCTTGTTTTGCTCTCAGATGGGAGTGTGAGTTCATATACTCTTTGATCTCATTCTTTAATCCCAAGCACTTGAGTAAGTGTGGATTCCTCATACTTACGTAGTTATATTATCACATTACACAGGTTGTCAAAGTGTCAACAGGAGAGATTTTACCTGCAAACCCAGATGTCCTTGTGGGTGTGGATGATCTCATACAGCTTAGTTATTTGAATGAACCATCAGTTGTACACAATCTTCAGTACAGATATTCTCATGATATCATTTATGTAAGTACAACTGAGACGCCTTATCTGTGCTTGCCAATGAAATGATGTTTCCTTTTCCACACTTCATTTACTGGTAGTTGCTTTTTTTCCTTTCTGTAGAGTAAAGCAGGGCCTCTTTTGATTGCAGTCAATCCCTTCAAAGATGTCCCAATTTATGGGAATGACTTTGTCACAGCATATAGCCAGAAAGTTAAAGATAGCCCTCATGTTTATGCAATAGCAGACATTGCTTATGATGAGATGATGAGAGGTGACTGTAACCATACTTATTTTAACTAGAAAAAAATTTTATTTTCCGTACTCACACATAACTTATATGTGAAGCATTCATTTTTTTCCTAAACCTGTTGTTGTTTATGTTGCAGATGAAGTAAATCAATCCATCATCATAAGGTCAGTTGGAGTATCTTCCTATCATTTTACTGTAAAATGGGAGCTTCTTTATGGATACTTCTGTTGCAGTTCGTTTTCAATGTTTAATATATTGAGCCTTTAAGCCCATTTTTAGTGTTTCATGAGGTGATCATCGAAATTTTATCTTCCAGTGGCGAAATTGGTGCTGGAAAAACTGAGACAGCAAAAATTGCAATGCAATACCTGGCTGCACTTGGTGGTGGCAGCGATGGGATAGAGAATGAACTCGCTCAGACAAGTTGTATCCTAGAAGCATTTGGGAATGCAAAAACATCAAGGAATAACAACTCTAGTCGATTTGTGAGTTTTTCTCTCTCATTTCTTTCTCCTATTCATGACTAAAGGTAGTCCTAGGTTTATCTTTATTTGATTCTTTTTTTATTTGGATTTTTCAAAAAGTTAACTGGTTTACATTCATTTTGAAATGGTGCAGGGGAAGTCAATTGAACTTCATTTTAGTACATTTGGGAAAATATGTGGTGCTAAAATCCAAACTTGTAAGCACGATTGCAGTGAATATATTTCTTTTAGAATGTACTACTCTTTTTTATTATCTTTTCAGTTATACTAATCAACATGATTCACTCCTACAACCTTGCATGTGCATCTCAAATGCCAATTTAACAATGATAATTGTGGATAGTTCTGCTAGAAAAGGTAACTCATTGTTCTATATGGGCTTTATCTTAGACTTTCTATTTATTATCAAGTGCCAATTTTGAATATCATGTCTCCTTTGAGCAGTCTAGAGTAGTTAAGCTCGCTGATGGGGAGAGGTCATACCACATCTTTTATCAACTTTGTGCTGGTGCTCCATCCATTCTCAAAGGTTGTAATTTCATTGTTTTTCCATCCTGCTAATTTTTTGTGCCTTGTGTGCTTGTGTTTGTTTCTATGCAACTATTGTGTTGTTGACAAATGTGAACATGCCTACTTTTACACATTTTACATGGTGAAAAAACAAAACAGTTGTGTAGTTAGCCTCTAAAACCCCTATGCTCTATTATATGGGTTCTTCTGAAGTTTAGGAAGCTGAAACCTCATTGTGCATGAATTGTAAGCTGCTTGTAATTTTCATGGCATATGACACACAACCTGATGGTTAGGACTCACCACTTAATATCTTGCACAGAGGATTTTTATCAAATGTTATGGGAAGTTACTCTAGATATACATAAATGTGGAGGTCTATTAAAATCGCTCAACCTTTTTGAACTGGTTGATCTTCCTACTTGGAGCCCTCAAATGCACATCGTTTTTTCCTATAGAATGAGCCATGTTTTTAGTGGAAGAGGTGGGTTAGGTTTCTTTCAATGTCTTTGTCTGACAGTTTTGATATGGTAATTGTTAGCCTGGTGTACATTGTAGGCTCATATTGTAACAGCTTAAATCTTTATGAAATGGTAGCTTAACGTGGTATTAGAGCTATGGTTAACTAGAGCTCTTGAGTTTGAGTCTCTTCTACTGGTATTGTTTCCATCTCTGTGTCCCTAACTGCTGCTTATTCTGTAACCACTGCTAATTTGTTTCTCATGCATCTATTTATCTATAACTGCTGCTGATTTGTTTCTCCATGCACATTCCAGGCCCATATCCTAACAGCCTGAGCTTTTAGGAAAGTTTGTAGTTTAACAGTAATAATTGTGGTGGTCTTTGATTTTGCACCTTGTGTTTCGAAATCTGATATTTTAAAAAAGTTGCATTATAGCTGTTGCATTTCATAAAGCTAATTTATCTGCACTACTGTAATCAATTCGATAAGTGATGGACTTCTCTCAATGAACATGCAATTCATTTCTCTTACCAAGTTTGTAAAGAATTTATTGTCTCATGCAAAGATTTGCTTTATGTTTTCCTTCACAGATAAACTGAACATTAAAATGGCTAGTGAGTACCACTATCTTAATCAAAGCAACTGCTTGGCAATTGATGATGTGGATGATGCTCGGAAATTTCATGTGCTTATGGTAACTAAGATTTAGGTGTTACAAACCCTTAAGGATAACCTTTTTTTTTTTTTTTTTTTGGTCTTTTTATTACCTATTTCATTTATGTATCCTAAGTGCCATTTTTTTGGGTTATTTTTGTATTTCACCAGGGAGCCTTAGATATTGTTCAAATTTGCAAAGAAGATCAAGAGCATGCATTTTCAATGCTTGCTGCAGTGTTATGGCTGGGAAACATATCATTTCAAGTAGTTGACAGTGAAAATCATGTGGAGGTGGTTGCTAATGAAGGTAAGCTCTCTATATTTGGTTTTGCATGCTACTTTTGTGATGGATGCTTTGCACCTGGTGTTTTTGAGATATCTCATTTCGAGCTTTCAACTCTAATCATTAGTTGTTATCATCTTGGATTATTTTATTTTATTTTATCATAAACCAAATGCATTTATTCCACACATGTGAAGTTCAGGAACAACATGGTAATTGGCTTTGAGCAGAAATACTGTATGTTGGGCACATCCATGGACAAATAAGCTTAACTTGTTACCTGGAAGTATCATTTGTCCTGCTTTAGTTATTTTTTATTTATTTTTAGTGTTTTTTATATTTTTTTTAGATGTGCAATTGTATTGGGTGAAATATTCGCAGCTACTGCAAGTTTGAACATGGAATTAAAGTTGCTAATCACTGTGGTAAATATCATAGATAATTGAGAATGGAATGGGTTTGAAAGCCTGAAGTTTGACCATGAGATTATTTTGAGGCTTAATCCTCTATACCATATGGTATAAAATGAACGGTGAAGTCATTAGTTATGTATAAAAATAAAATCAACAATTATCCTATTCTTGATTCCTATTGCTTACACCCCCTGTCGTACGGTTCTGTGAGCTAAAGGGTGTCAGATGATTAGTTTGTTCACACCCATGTGTATGCTATCCAATCACACATGAAATTATTCTCTGGGCCATTGGTTGAAAAAGGTCTCTTTTTTTTGCTTGTAATGTTGCTTCAAGCCTTCAACAAATTGTGCAGAAGTCTGGCAATCCAGCTGGACCCCTGGGGTTCTTGATGAAGGGGATATGGCAGAAGGCTTTTGAGAGTTTAGGTGTTAAACTTGGGGAGTTAGATGTATGGTATTGCGAATTGGATGCCCTTTATGAAAAGATAAGAAGAAAGGATCTGGAATTCTAGATCTCTTAAATGCCATGATTTTTGCTAGGTGGTAGTTTTTTCTTTCAATGTAATAATTTTAGAAAGACATTTGAGTAATTTTTGTATTCTCACCTATATAAGAATACTCATCCATATGCCTTTTCCATCATAACCAGAAGTTTGTGCTAGTCCTAATGATTATTATTTTATTTTATTTCCCATTGTTGTTTCTATCTCTATGTGAACTTTGAGAAAACTTCTGTTCTATGTTCATTTGTGTGCATGCTTCTGAATTCTATCTAAATAAAATGGTGCCACATGAGGTGCTTATACAGAGATAACCACAGCCTTCTTTATGGGTTTTTTCTTTTTGTGTATTTTTTGGCAGCTGTTACCTGTGCTGCCCGGTTGATTGGTTGCAGTGCCCAGGAGCTGATGTTATCTTTATCTACCAATAAAGTCAAAGCTGGGAATGGTGATGCTGCCAAAAAATTAACGTTGCAGCAGGTCTGTTAAATAGTTATCCGAAAACTGTCTGTTCTCTCTGTGCTCTCTCTCTCTCTCTCTCTCTCTCTCTCTCACACACACACACACACACACACACACACACACACCTGGATTTGATGTGCATGTAAATTTCAAGCAGAGACATTATATTTCTCTTATTTAGGCAATTGATGCAAGAGATGCGATGGCGAAATTCATATATGCAAGCTTATTTGATTGGATTGTAGTACAAATCAACAAATCTCTTGAAGTGGGCAAACGACCCACTGGGAGATCCATAAGTATCCTAGATATGTATGGCTTTGGGACATTTCAGGTATACAATTCACATTTATCTGCTTAGTTATGTTTCTAATGGAATATGATTATAACACTCACAAGGATCTTATCTTCAAATTTTCAGAAGAACAGCTTTGAACAACTCTGTATAAACTATGCAAATGAGAGGCTGCAACAGCATTTCAATCGTCATCTACTTAAACTCGAACAGGAGGTATGCATCTAAACTCTATTTATACCATTGGAGTTGTTGGTCATTCATGACACGAGTATACAGAAGCTTTCTGAAAATTTTATCTTGATTAAAAAATGCAAAGAAGATCCAAAATAGCAATTCCTTGCCATATTTTACATGAAAATGTAATGGGAATTCTTGTTTCATTTTTCATTAACAAAGTGCTCCATTCAAGATATGGTGGGTAAATTTGTTATCCCTTGGAGAACCTACAATCTTTTGGTGGAGTGGAACTATTTAGGAAGTAATTTGAGAATAATTATTAGTGATATATGTAGATGAGAAATTCCTATAAAAAAAAATATATGTAGATGAGAAATAGAACTGCAAATTTTGTCATGGACAATGAATGGTCTTCTATGTACACTCTAACCCAATCCAAATGACTTCACAAATAATAAGATTTGATTGCTTGGTCTGACTGCCCGATGTCATTAAATGGTTCCTCTTTCTTTCCTTCCATGGAGTCTAGAACAAACACAAGCTTTGGGTTTTTTTCTTCTTATTCCCCATGAATGAGCACTGCCAACTCAATAGGTTCCCTCTAACTGAAGGAATGCATCACCCATACCACTCCAGAGAAAAGATCAGCTACCACAACATTCTTGCTTTGGAACAGTGAAGAAGGAAATGGTTTGTTGATTCTTTCTTACCTTTGCACAAGAAACATCTATTAGGCAAACACCATCCTCTCATTTTGAGCTAGTCTACTAGAATTCTGCCCCAAGTCGCTTCCCATATAAAGAAGCTTACCTTTGTTGGTGCTTAGGTACTCTACGCCATGCTTGTAGGGAAATGCTCTCTACACCCCTTGGTTAAGGAGGCATATATATTTAACTGATAAGTTGCCACACTTGGTTTCCTTCTACCTCAACTTGTCCACTTTGCTTCTAATTGACAAAGTGTTCAATTTGCATAAAAATCTCTCCACTTTCTCAAGTTTCCAATCATTAAAGTGGATTAATGTGATATTCCTATGGTATTTAAGATTGTTTTTGTAGTAGGTAACTAGATATTTCAATAATAGTAATGATTAGAAAAATTACAATGTCTTAACTTGTTTATTCTATTTCAGGAATATGAATTGGATGGGATTGATTGGAAAAGAGTTGATTTTGAAGACAATCATGAGTGTTTAGATCTCTTTGAAAAGGTATTTCTATTATATGAGCTAATGCATGTGTAGATTTCTTTGGTCACACTATTAACTTCTCTAGAGAATGAGACTATTTCATATCTAGTGTGATGTGTAAAGCCTAGGTCCCATTTCTCTAAAAAAATAAAATAAAAATAAAATTAAAAATTAAATGAGCCCTTAGAAATATATATTTACTTTTGAATTTAGAAAAGTATAATTACATTTTGAATGCTATTAATAAAAAATTTAAATAAAAATAATTTTATAAATTTTAAGTAAAACTAAAAAGTTAATGTTTCCTTTATAAAGTTAAAGAAAACTAAAAAGAAAATAAAATATTTTGTAAAATCTGCTATTACCCTTACACATTTATTTTCCTTTTTATTCTATTTTTATCATTTTCTTCTCATGCTGACATTGTCTTAATTTATTTTCCATATTTTAATATACCTAAAATTGAGTTTGGTAATTTTGTATTTGATATTTTATTTAAATAATTTTGATGGTATATTCTCTTCCATTTCCATTTGAAGATTTTGAATTTATTCACATAATTGATTTTATTTTTAGTTTTAGCCATTAAAGATAATATAACTTAATAAAATACTTTAAACTGTAGACAATAATAATTTTCAAATTTTTATTAATTACTTATATTTTATTTAAGTTGACATATGACTCTATTAAAACTCTAAATATCAAGACACTTAATGTGTTAGGGAAGGTGCTGCCGTCATAATACTCTATATGATAGGTGATTTTTAAGTCAAAAGATTTTATCACTTTCAATTGATTTTATACTTATTGATTTGAAAAAATCTCACATTTTATCAAATAAATAAATTTAATTTTTTTTGGGAAAGTTTTAAAGATTTTATAATGAAAAATTATTAAAATTATTGAAAATTTTAAAAATCTCAAATTTAATTAAATAAATTATAAAATTTTTGAAAAAGTGTTAAAGATTTTTTTACAAAAAGTTATTAAAATTATTGAAATTTTTTTGGTTAGATTTCTTACCATTTTTTTTCTTTTGTTTATTTTCATAAAATCTCATATTTTTGTGAAGTTGGTGATTTAATTTGATACTTATATACTTATATACTTATATATATATATATATATATTATATATATATATATATATATATATATATATATAAAGAAATAATGTCATAAAAATATAGCATGAAATATGGAAAGAGATACATAAAGGAGGGCAAATTTACCTATATTTGTATAATAAGTCATTCATAAATTTGAAAAATAATTACCGGTATCCACCTTATCATTCAACAAACTAAGTGATATATTGGTTTGCAGTTTAAGTGCTAAGGATGGGCTTTGTTATAATATCTTTTCTTTTTATATGAGGCCAGATTATATGTTTTATAGTGAGAGCAGTTACTCTTTATTGTGTGGTGGATTGTATTAACTTTCACCACAATGCATTCTGCAGAAACCTTTAGGGCTACTATCTTTATTGGATGAGGAGTCAAATGCTCCCATGGCCACTGATATGTCCTTTGCCAACAAACTTAAGCAGCATTTGGTTGGCAATCCCTGCTATAAAGGAGAAAACGGTGGAGCTTTCAGTATTCGTCATTATGCTGGAGAGGTCAGTTGTCCTAAGCTCAGGATTTTTGGAGGTTTTTTGACAACTTGTGTGTTAAGATGGCTTATCCTGATGACAATTTTGACTAGATTATGGTTAGTTCTCATTTCAAAACACGATATACGTTATAAAGGGAGGCTTTGGATTTCCCTTGGTCTTACATGATACAATTTTTAGGTCTCATATCTTATAAAAATAAATATTTAAGTAAAATGGCTTATAAAATAATGGTCACAATTGTAGAATTTCTCTTAGAAATTAATGCTTTCCCTTGTGTCACAACTACCTTTAGTGTATGTATGGAGGAGAAAGGGATTATAATAATGAAGAACTGTTCCATAGGCTTGTGGATCAAATTCTAAAATAATCTAGTTTACTTTGATTAATATGGATGCAATTTAAACTTACGTACATTGAAAATAGCACATGTTTTGGGAGGATCAAATTTCCTAATTAATTATGGGATGATTTATCTCCTTGCTTTTCCTTTTCTAAATCTTAGTGTTGGGGTGCAACAATGCAACTCTTAAGACCGGGGATGGGTCACACAAATGATGATGGTCGAATATCATAAAAGGCTTAGCCTACACTAATTGGACACCAATTGGTTTCAAATGAGATGGTCAAAATCCAATCCAAGAATTGGTACCGGATTTTGAGCCATGAGAGCTTCATGATGGGGAAGGGATTGTTGTGGTGTAACAATGCCACTCTTAAACCTGAAGACGAGTTACCTAAATAATGGTGGTTGAATGTCATAAAAGGCTTAACCTATCCTCATTAGACACCAATTGGTTTTCAGATGAGATGATCAAAGCTCAATCCAAGACCTAGCCCTTGCTAGTTCCTTCCTACCATCTCATTTGACCAAGCTCTTTTGAGTCCTAACTCTTCCTATTTCCTTTGTGCCATCTCCTTCCACCAAGTATTTTTCTAATATTTTGGCACATTAACTGCAAGAACAAATCAATCATATGCTAGCAGCTAGCTTTGGTTTCAAATATTGTCTAAATTTAAAAGGTTGTTGTTCTCTTTCAATTTTAAATTTTCAAGATTTTGAAATAACACCAATTAAGACAATGAAATTTAGAAGATATTTTCTTTCCTTTTTAATGAGTTGATAATTGATTTTGCATTTTGACGTGATTGAAACCAATGCCAAAACCAAAAATTTAATCCTTGATACCAGCAGATTTCTTTTAATTTCAGTGTGCCCTTGCTTACTAATTCATGATTGCATGATTGTAATTTCTAAATTAATTCTCATCCTGAAATTGGCCTTGTATACAAAAATTGTAATTTATCTGATTCAGTGGTAAAACATTTAGGTTAATTCAAACATAGGCTAGTTGACTTGATGTTGATCACTTGTTAAACAGGTTTAATGGTTACATGTTTTGTAGAGTTTTCTTATCTTGATCAAATTAGCTTAGCGACAATTACTGACTAGCCTGATGCTTATAAAATATTACCCTGTGCTTGTCTGAGCTGGCTTGATTCATTCATGAAAAACCTTCAAAAATCAGGATTTATCGTTGTGTACGCATTTACTGACATCTGGAGGTTTGTTAGGTTCTTTATGATACAAGTGGCTTCTTGGAAAAGAACAGAGATCCTCTTCACTCTGATTCGATCCAACTCCTCTCATCATGTAGTTGCAAGCTTCCTCAGTTGTTTGCCTCCAATTTGCTCGACCACTCCCAGAAGCAAGCTAGTCCTTTATCCTTAGGTGCATTTGATTCCCAGAAGCAAAGTGTTGGGACAAAGTTTAAGGTAAAGATGTTTGTTTCCTGGAACTGGATATACTGTGCATTTAGCTACAAACTATTTTTCAATTACAAGCCACCTAATATGAAACTTGGAACAGTACTGCAGTATGTGAAGTAATAATGTGTAAAACCTCTACTCTCTTTTGACAATTTAATTGATTTAAAATTGTAAATAGTATTTGCATAGTACCTGTTAATGTGGTTATTTGGATTCTTGCCTGCATATATGGTAGCTTGGCAATCAGAATGCGCTTTTTTGTTGTTTGATGAAGGTCCTTTATACGTCTGTGATGAGATGAATATCAATCAATGTGTACATGTAAATGGACGAGAATTACTATGTTTTGGTGTCTTCTTACTTGTTTGGTTTATAGACTCATGTTTGTACAATAATTTTTAGGAATCCATTTTATGCTTGTAGGATCAACTGTTCAAACTGATGCAGCAGTTGGAGAACACTTCTCCTCACTTCATTCATTGCATAAAACCTAATGATAAACAGCTTCCTGGCATGTATGAAAAGGATTTTGTCTTGGAGCAGCTCAGGTGTTGTGGAGTTTTGGAGGTAGTCAGGATCTCAAGATCTGGGTATCCTACTCGAATGACACATCAAGAATTTGCAAGAAGGTACAGGATGACACCCTCCTTTATTTCAATGTTTTTTCTTGTACTAGTGTTTAATAGTTCTTATCATATGCTTGCATATAATTAGGTATGGGTTTCTACTTCCGAAGGACAATGAATACCAGGATCCATTAAGTATATCAGTTTCTGTTCTTCAGCAATTTAATATCCTTCCTGATCTGTATCAAGTTGGCTACACAAAATTATATTTCCGAACAGGACAGGTGAGTTCTATATTTTTGCTATATATTTGTGTGGGCTTCTATAATTTTTCTTGTATGTGATGCCCCGTATGGATTAGAAAATGATGGTCTGCACTCTTACCTCTTTAAGAAACAAAATCCAGGGTAGATCTCTTTAAAGTGGGGCTACTGGATGGTATTTCAAGCTTCCTACTTTCTTCACTTTGCAGATATGCACAAATCTGCCAGAGTGAAAAGGTGGGGCCCTCTGCCTAGATCTTGTGCTCTTGGATGCTCATGCATGGGTTTGAGCAGTTGCACAAAGTTCCCATGAGCAAGTTTGAGAAAATTTTTGAGGAAAATTGGAATTGATTTCCTTTGATTCATTTAGAAAAAAGTGTACACACACACACAAACACACACAACAGTGCTACAAAAACATGAAATTACCATAAATGGAAATCTAAAAAGAAAGTCAATGTTTGTAAATGGACAAGAGCCTCAAAAATCTGCCTACAATAGGAGTGAGTAGAAGATATTTGAATTTCTAAACAAGAACTGGGGAATCTCTAGAATCCTCCTTATGAATAAAACAAAAGCATTAGGCTCTATTTAACAATTGTTTTTTCAAACAGTTTTTTGTTTTTTGGACCAAAATAACTGGAAAATACTTTTGACAGATGGAAATAGAAAATAGTTTTTTTTGCTCTTAAAAACAGAAAATATGGTGTTTTTAGAAAACATTTATTAATTGTCTTGACTTGTTTTCAAAGGGCTGTTTTAGTTGGTTTGTTGTTTCTCTTTCCTTTTACTTGTATTCAGCATGCTTATAGAATGGAGCATGATTTTCTTAACCTTTTGTGCATCCCAACTTGTAGACTGCTTTCATGAACTTTTCAAACCAAGCTCTCAGGAATTGTTTGATGTTTAGCTTATATGTACAAATCTGAAGAAAAGGATTCCTGTTAGAACTAGATGATTTCCCTATTGATCTATCAAAATTTTCAGATGTTATTTCAGACATTTGAAAGGAACACACTGGTAAAGAAGGTTGATCGAAACTGTTAACAATGAAGGCCAACGGAAAAAATACACCTTAGTCTAGAACCCTTAATTGCTCTCTCACCATTAGGAAAATTGGAATTGATTTTCCTTCATTCATTTAGGGGAAAAAAATTTACTACATGTATAGACAACAGGGTTACAAGAAAAGGGAACTGCAAGAATGTATACTTGAAACCTAAAAAGAAAGTCAATGTTAGGAGATAGACGAGCATCAGAATGCCTCTAATCCTCCTCATGGGTGGGAAAAAAATGTTACTTTCTCAACACTTATTTATATTTTAAATCTTTTTGGAAGTCTTCAGGAACAAAAGTCCTGTATTGGTTTTGTCTTCCACCAAATAAATAAACAAGACAGATCATTGAGACTCCATTACCTTCTGCTTGAATTTTTCTTTTTCTTTTTCAGATGAATGATTTAGATTACAAGAGTGCCAAAGTTGTTGTGACCTGACATCTATAGTAATATATCCCAACTTCTACATCACATCAGTAGACATGCATATTGTGCTCATTTTGGATGGTTCAATTTTACTTTAATGATTGTAATCTTGGATTCATGCTGGAACAGTCCAAAGCAAATGAGAATTACCAGATAAAATGGATTTGACTCACTTATGGTAGTTTAATGCGCTAGCAAGTTATCATATCTTTAAAGAAATCACTTTCAAAGATGATAGTATTCATCCAAAACTCCTAATCTCCATAGTCCATCCAGGTGATGATGTATAGTAGGACAATGAAGTGCTGTTGCCACTTAATTATATTGATGAATCTCATCAAGGTATTGAGTAAAACAGTGAGAAAGTAGCATCTGAATTTAGGTGACAATATTATGCTTGTCGAACCCAGAGATCCATAGCTAGCACCGAGAATCTTCTATGAAAAGCATCTAAACAACCAAGACCACCCTACTGTTGTTTAGGGTCCAACATGACCCATTTATTGCAAATCAGCCCTAAAAAGTGGTCTTTTTCCCCCTTTTATAGGTTTTTTTTTTTGGGAGAATTATGATTTAGGGTCTTCTAAATCATATAATTGGTCAAAAGGATATAAAAGATTGACATTTCACCTCACAACCCGCAACAAATGAGTTTTACTTAAATTGTTTTGAATAATATTTGACGATTTGGCTATCAGAAAATGTCAAAATTACTTCTTTTTTTTTTTGTCTTTTTATATCATTCCATCTTTACTTTTTCTAATTTTCTTTTTTGTCTTTTCTTTCCTTCTATTTATAATTATTTGCAATAATACATCAAATAATAATAAATAGTATTAAAAATGCTAAAAGTTCAAATAATGATAATAATAACAACACTAATATTAAAATAGTAGTCTTAATAATAATAATTATTGTTATATTATTATTCTTATTGTTGTTGTTTTTGTTGTTGTTATTATTATTATTATAGAGTAAGATGAAAAGATAAATAATAATAAAGAAAATGAGAAAAGGACAATATATTCTCTCTTTTCTTTTTTAATCCCTACAGAGAAGTGAACCTGAAACCTCCCATGACCCCACCCCAAACCCATTACTTCATGAATCAGGCCTCAAAGGCTCCTTCAAAAGGTTACATTAAGTTATATCTATCAGTTATTGTCCTTATGCACTTTTTTTTTTCTTTTTTTTTTAAAGAAAATGGTAGAAATGCACAGCAGTGAAACAACTCACAAGTTATTGATAAATCCAACATACTCTGCACAAAGAACTGAACCTAAAGATGTTTTCTCCTTGTCATTCTTAGGTGTTTTCTTCCAATTATTTTTGCAAGTGTCAATACAATTGGAGTAAGCACTGTATGGATGCTGATGCCTCAATCACCTACCAATCGTTGCCTTTCTAGTCTTGATTGGTTGTGACTCTGATTGAAAGTTTGTTATGATGGACCTACATTCATTCTACACAAGCACTTCAAAATATGAAGAATCCATGGACATGAATAAAGGTATTGGGTACCTGGTTTGGCATCCCTACCAACTTGCCCAATACTGTCCAAAATAAGAAAAAACCGATTCCTATTTCACTATAAATTTCCTCATGTGCTTTCTTTGATCACACTTGTATGCTACCCTATAGAAAAAGGAAAAAGCAGGCCTTTTTTATTTTTATTTTTTTTGATAATATTGCCATGCTTTTGTTGTAAGATTTGGGGATTAGATGAATTCAGCACCTAGAAAAAGACACAGGTGGTACTTGTATCTAACTCCTGTAACATAGAGATAGTGCTTAATCTTAGTTTTGAGAGAAAAAAAAAAAAAGGAAGAGAAAAATGGTAGAAGATGAAAGAAGTGAGAGTAGAATAACTTGGTAGCTTGGCAAAGCTTTGGTGACCTCCAAGTTCTGCAGCAGTGACTTAGTGTTAGGCCACCTGTGCACTTCACCTACACTAGGCATAAGAATAATTCTGGAATTGCAAGCAGTAGCTGACGTGGAAGGAATGATTGCAAATTCTGTTAGAAAGGAGGTGTTGGGTATTTGGTTGAGATTTTCTGTTAGGACCAGAGGGGTGAAGGGAATAAAAGGTGAGGTGGGATTTGGGGGAGGGCATGGAAAGAATGATATAGAATTGGGCTTGCCCATTTGGGAGAGAACTAAGCCTCTCGAAAGCTTGGATATTTCATTTCAGACATTAATAGAGAATACCAGTTATTCCTCTACTTTTCTCTGCGTTTTCTGGTTAATTTCTTGCCTTGTGTGTATCAAATTGGTATCAGAGCGGTAACGAACTTGAGAAAATGGCTAGTAAAAACATGGCTCAGCGTATGGATTCTATGGAGGAGGTAATTGCAGCAGTGCAGGGAGAATTTCGGCGTGAAGTGGGTACGCTAAAGGAGGAGATGCAGAATCTGAATCACAGATTCGAGCAATTCATCAAATTGCAAGAAGACGCTGTACGGGCTGGAGGAACTTCTTCTGGGGGAAATAGGGCAGACAGACCTTTTATGGGGGAGGTTCATGGGTCAGATGGCAGCTCTGGTTCCGCCGGATTTCGCCATGAATCCCGATTTCGGAAGCTCGAAATGCCTCCGTTTGTCGGAACGAATCCGGATGGATGGATTCTCAAGGCGGAGCGATATTTTGCATTTAATCGACTAACAAATGAAGAGAAACTTGAGGCTGCAATTATGGCTTTTGAAGGTGATGCACTGCTTTGGTATCAGTGGGAAAACAGGAAAAGATCCATCGTTCTTTGGGAAGAGATGAAGATGCTTCTCTTGAAGCAGTTTCGAACAACCCAGGCCGGCACTCTTCACGAGCAATGGTTAGCCCTGGTTCAAGACGGAAGTGTACAGGATTATCACCGGAGATTCATCGAGTTGTCGGCGCCATTAGAGAACATTTCTGATGAAGTAGCTCTGGGTAATTTCATTAACGGGCTGAAGCCAGAAATCAGAGTGGAGGTTAGGATTCTGGAACCCAGCAATTTGGGCCGGGCCATGGACTTGGCCCAAAGGATTGAGGAAAAATTGTGGATCACTAAAGCCCATAAACCCTTTAGTGGGGTTACAAGAGCAGGAACGGGGACTTCACGGGGCAGTATTGTGCCCTCTGAAGCCTCCCGATCAATTTTTAGGGCAAATCATTCGGAAGCCAAGATCGCCGGGGAAGTGAGGAGACTTTCTGATTCGGAGCTACAAAGAAACGAGAGAAGGGATTGTGCTTTCGGTGTGATGAAAAATGGGGACCCGGGCATCGCTGCAAGAAGAAAGAACTAAGTGTTCTTCTCATACATGACGCCGATGAAGAAGAATTGAGTCGGATTGACGTTACGGAAGAGGCAGTGGCTGATTTGGAGGCGGTTGAACTTAATCAAGTGGCGGAAGTTTCGCTCAGCTCTGTTGTGGGATTAACTACCCCAAAAACTATGAAATTAAAGGGAATGGTGGGTGAGCAGGAGGTGGTGGTCTTGATCGATCCAGGTGCAACCCATAATTTTATATCTTTAGATTTGGTTAAAAGAATACAGTTGCCTATTGATGACAGTGAGGAATATGGGGTTACTATGGGGACTGGAACTGCTGTCCGTGGGAGAGGATTATGCAGAGGGGTAGCTCTTCATCTACAGGGGATTGATGTTGTAGAAGAATTTTACCACTAGGGTTGGGAAGTGCTGATGTGATTTTGGGAATCAAATGGCTTGAGACCTTGGGTATGACACATACCAACTGGAAAACTCAAGTAATGAAGTTTAGGCTGGGTAATGAATCGGTTACTCTACGTGGGGATCCTTCACTAGGGAAAACACTAGTGTCTCTAAAGGCTATGATGCGAACCATCAAGCATGAGGGCACTGGAATTTTAGTGGAGTTGAATCAGTTAGAAGGCTTGGGTGAAGAAAAGTCCGATGTGCCACCATTTCTACATCAGATTTTGGCAGATTATGCAGAAGTTTTTGACATGCCCATGGGACTACCCCCTATTAGAGGACATGAACATTCCATTGTACTCAAAGACGGCAGCCAACCGATTAGTGTTCGTCCGTATCGCTATCCTCATGCCCAAAAAGACGAAATTGAAAGATTAATCAAGGAAATGCTTGTAGCTGGAATAATCCAAGTCAGTAACAGTCCCTTTTCAAGTCCAGTTCTGCTTGTTAAGAAGAAGGATGGGTCTTGGCGATTTTGTGTGGATTATAGGGCATTGAATAAGGTAACAGTACCAGATAAGTATCCAATTCCAGTAATAGATGAGTTACTAGATGAGTTACACGGTGCAAAAATTTTCTCTAAGTTAGACTTGAAGTCGGGTTATCATCAAATCAGAGTTAGTAGCCAAGATGTTCACAAAACAACTTTTCGGACTCACGATGGGCATTACGAATTCCTCGTCATGCCCTTTGGGCTCATGAATGCCCCTGCTACTTTCCAATCCTTGATGAATGATGTCTTCCGGCCCTACCTTAGGAAGTTTGTCTTGGTATTTTTCGACGACATCCTGATTTATAGTCCTTCTGAAGAGTCCCACCAGCAGCACCTAAACAAGCTCTAGAGATTCTGCAAGCTAACCGCCTCTTCGTCAACCAAAAAAAGTGTGAATTCGGGAAAACTGAGGGTGGCTTACTTGGGCCATATCATTTCTGGACAGGGGGTAGCAGCAGATCCTAGCAAGATTCAGGCCATGCTCTCTTGGCCAACCCCACCACTTTGAAAGCTCTAAGGGGATTTTTGGGATTGACAGGGTATTATCGGAAGTTTGTGGCTGGGTATGCCCGCATTGCTTTGCCATTGACTGATCAATTAAAGAAGGATAAATTTGGGTGGAATTCGGAAGCCGCTGCAGCCTTTGAAACACTTAAGCAAGCCATGACCTCAGCCCCTGTTTTAGCTTTGCCCGATTTCACCAAACCCTTTATCATAGAGACAGATGCCTCTGGATTTGGTTTGGGTGCTGTTCTTCTCCAGGACCAGCAGCCAGTGGCTTATTATAGCCAAGTTCTTGGTTCTCGAGCTCGCCTTAAGTCTATATATGAGAAGGAATTGATGGCCATTGTATTTGCTGTTTTGAGGTGGCGGCCATATCTACGTGGAAGACGGTTCATTGTGAGGACAGATCAGCTGAGTTTGAAGTACCTTTTGGAGCAGCGAATAGTTGGGGAAGAATACCAAAAGTGGGTTACTAAACTCATGGGGTATGACTTCGATATACAATACCGTAGTGGGGCAAGCAATCGAGTAGCAGATGCTCTCTCCCGTGTATCTGATCAAGTAGAGTGTACTACCTTAGTAGTACCTCAGTGGCAGCATTGGGACACTTTACGGACAGAATTGGCAGAGGATGATTTCTGAAGAAATTAAAGGACAACATCACTTCGGGCACTCAGTCTCATGTTGGGTTTACTGTGGAACAAGGGGTATTGTTTTACAAGAATCGTCTCGTTATTCCACGGACATCTAAGCTCATTTCTACTCTAATTGGAGAGTTTCATACCACTCCAGTTGGGGGCCATTCAGGGGAAACAAAAACTTATCACCGCCTTGCAGCTGAGTTATATTGGGTTGGTATGCGTAAGGACATAGCCAAGTTTGTTCGGGAATGCTTGGTTTGTCAGCAGCACAAGTATTTGGCCACCACACCTGCTGGGTTCCTGCAGCCCATTCCTCTTCCGGCGCAGGTTTGGGATGAGATCACACTTGATTTCATTGAAGGGCTACCTCGTTCGGAAGGTTTGGATGCAATCTTGGTAGTGGTGGATCGACTTAATAAATATGCTCATTTTATCGGCTTAAGACACCCATTTACAGCCGTCTCGGTCGCTACCATTTTCACTCGTGAAATTGTGAGGCTTCATGGCATTCCTCAATCCATTATTTCTGATCGGGATAGAGTATTCTTAAGCAATTTCTGGAATGAGTTGTTTAAGTTGCAAGGGACTTCTCTTAAGCGTAGCACTGCCTATCATCCACAAACTGATGGCCAAACGGAGGTTGTTAATCGATGTCTAGAAACTTATTTGCGCTGTTTTGCTTCTGATAAGCCGCGTAGTTGGGCTCGATGGTTGGCTTGGGCTGAATATTGGTACAATACTTCATTTCACTCCTCCACTTGTTGTACCCCTTTCCGTGCTTTGTATGGTCGCGATCCACCCCCTCTCATCCGTTATGAACGAGGCACTGCGTTGGTGTCTACTGTAGATCAGCTTTTGGATGATCGAGATGCTGTCTTGGATGATTTGCGCATGCATTTGTTACGGGCGCAACAGCGGATGAAGCTGCAAGCTGATACCAAGCGTCATCATGCAGAATTTCAAGATGGTGACTTAGTTTTTTTGAAGCTGAAACCATATCGGCAGCGTTCTCTTGCACAGCGAAAGTTCGAAAAATTAGCTGCTCGATATTATGGTCCTTTCAAGGTTCTGCAGCGTATTGGCAAGGTGGCTTATAAGCTGGAGCTTCCCCCAACAGCAGCAATCCATCCTGTTTTCCATGTCTCTCAGTTGCGACCTGCACATGGAGTCTCTTCTTCTTCACCAGTTTTACCTCCACAATTGACTCCTGAACTTGAACTTGTTGTGGAGCCGGAATTATTGCTAGATGTTCGTCCGAAAGCTCAAGGCCAGCCGGGTGAAGTTGAAGTGCTGTTGAAATGGAAGTCTTTGCCAGAATATGAAGCCACTTGGGAAGATTTTCATTTGATTCACCAACAATTTCCTGCTTTCCACCTTGAGGACAAGGTGAAAGTTTGGGGGGAGGTAATGTTAGGCCACCTGTGCACTTCACCTACACTAGGCGTAAGAATAATTCTGGAATTGCAAGCAGTAGCTGACGTGGAAGGAATGATTGCAAATTCTGTTAGAAAGGAGGTGTTGGGTATTTGGTTGAGATTTTCTGTTAGGACCAGAGGGGTGAAGGGAATAAAAGGTGAGGTGGGATTTGGGGGGAGGGCATGGAAAGAATGATATAGAATTGGGCTTGCCCATTTGGGAGAGAACTAAGCCTCTCGAAAGCTTGGATATTTCATTTCAGACATTAATAGAGAAATACCAGTTATTCCTCTACTTTTTCTCTGCGTTTTCTGGTTAATTTCTTGCCTTGTGTGTATCACTTAGCATGTCTTTGTATTGAGATAAGAGTTTATTGTACTGTGGTTTTATCTGATGTTTCTATATCTTGGTCTTGCATAGATTGATGAATTGGAGGATATGAGAAAACAAGTTCTGCAAGGCATAATTGTGGTTCAAAAACGCTTCCGTGGCCGCCAGGCTCGTCGTTATTTCTATGAACTCAAGGGAGGAGTAACCACACTGCAATCATGTAATTCATATGTAACTTTGAAACTTTTAGTTGTTTAATTTGGAAGAGATGCATTACCGATTTTACATTCTTGTTTGCCTCATGCCATCTACATATATTGCTCATTTTATGCAAATTGGAGAACCGGTAATGTTTTAGGATTTTTATAAATTTTTTTTGTCCTTACAGATATTTTTGCTTAGAAACTCCAGATATCAAGTAATGTTGTGGCTTAGAGTTTTTCGGATTTTTTAAGGACTTCTTGATTTTTTAGGATCATCAGATTCCACTTCATATAATTTTCACTTTTCATTTCTTAATGTAAGTTATATTTTCCATGCAGTTGGTCATGGTGAAAATGCTAGAAGGGGGAATGATGTTTTGGTAAAGACTTGGAGAGCTGATATTCCCACACAGAAGCATATGAAACAGCAGGTTGCTCCACAAACACCTGATGAGGGGGCAATCATACATTTACAATCTGGTAAAAACTGTGTTGCTTGTTTGAACTAATTTATGGTGGTTCGATTTGCATATACTGTTCTCATTATTTTTCTTCTATTTTTTTTTTATTAATTCTTTTCCTTTCAGTAATCCGTGGGTTGTTGGCTCGAAAGCATTTTAATCACATGCAGGGCTCGAAAAAGCTGAATCTTGAGAATGCAAATTCTAGACAAAAGTCAGATAGGAGGATTTCAGATGTAAAGGTACTCTCTACATGCACCTAGTAGCATACAAGAATATTTTTAACTACAGTTAAGTCATTAGTCACTACTTCTTAGGCATAGACAAGAGAACAGTTGCATCTACTGCTGTTCCAAAATACTGTTCCTTCTGTATTATGATAAACATTTGCCTACAACTTTCATTTATGGATAACTTTTTTCCCTGATAAGCCAGCAAAACAGATATATTAACAATGCCTATCAAAAAGAGTGCACCAGAGTACACAGGTTGTATATAAGGGCACCAAAAGGCAAGATCAAAACAAAGAAAGTGAAATACAAAACACAAAAAATGATAATCCCTCCTCATACATAGCACTAAACCAATCGACTAAGTCTATCATAGACATTGTTGCTCCATTTAAGCCTACCCTCACCACTATAAAACTAAACATACGAAGGAGTATTTTAGTGCTTGACCATTTGTTACACATCCTTGAAGGACTTATTATTTCTCTCCTAAACAGTCTAAAAAATACATAACAGGGCAAAACTCCATGCTTTATTTCTTCTCTCTCCCGCAAAGGATCCTTGCCAACTTAAGTGGCCATTTTAACTGAAGTTGGCATCACCCATTCTATCCTAAACAATGAGAAGACTAGCTGCCACATGATTCTTGTTGTGAAAAGAGAGAAAATGGAGAATCCCTAATTTTTGTTATTAAAAACTATTAATAATACACATTAGACTTGGGTATATATATACATGCTTGTGGGACCCACAATACAATAAGGAAAAAAAAAGAAAAGTAAATAACTGAAATAACTATACACTATCTAACACCCCCCCTCAAGCTGGAGCATATATGTTATATGCACCAAACTTGTTACAAATGTATTTAATTCTAGGACCTCTGAGAGATTTAGTAAAAATATCTGCTAGTTGATCATTTGAATTGACAAAACTAGTCGCCACACATCCTGATGCGATCTTCTCTCTAATGAAGTGACAGTCAATTTCAATGTGTTTGGTCCTTTCATGGAAGATTGGATTGGATGTAATATGCAAAACGGCTTGGTTGTCACAGATGAGCTTCATATGTTCATCCTTTCCAAATCTGAACTCCCGAAGAAGATGTTTCAGCCATATGGGTTCACATGTTGCCAGAGCCATAGCTCGATACTCGGCTTTAGCACTAGATCTGACCACTACATCCTGTTTCTTACTCTTCTAGGATATTAGGTTACTTCCAATAAAAACACAATACTCGAAAGTGGAACGTCTATTTGTGGGTGAGTTAGCCTAATCTGCATCTGTGTAACCAACAACCTAGGTATGACCTCTGTTCTCGTACAACACACCTTGCCTGGTGTGCTTTTGATATATCGAAGAATGCGGATCACAACATCCCAATGGCTATCACATGGTGACTGTAGGAATTGACTAACACTTACGGGAAAAGAAATGTCTGGACGAGTAATGGTGAGGTAGTTCAATTTACCTACAAGTCGCCGATATCTCCCAGGATCTCCTAAAGGCTCCCCCTGTCCTGGTATAAGTTTAACATTTGGATCCATAGGAGTGTTTACCAATTTACAGTCTAATATACCGGTTTCTTCCAAGATGTCTAAAGCATACTTCCTTTGGGAAAGAACCACACTGGAACTGGATTGAGCTATCTCAATCCCTAAGAAATACTTGAATTTTCCCAAGTCTTTAGTCTGAAAGTGGGTGAAAAGGTGTTGTTTTAGTTTCTTAATACCATTTTGATCACTGCCTGTAATGACGATGTTGTCCACAAACTACCAAATAAATACACTGCCCCGAAGAGTTATGATGATAGAAAACGGAATGGTCTGCTGTATTGCGAAACATGTCAAACTCCTGAACAACAGAACTAAAACGGCTAAACCATGCTCGAGGAGATTGTTTCAAGCCATATAGAGAACGGCGTAACCTGCACGTTAAACCAGACTTTCCCCTGAGCAACAAAACCAAGTGGTTGCTCCATATAAACTTCCTCAGCAAGATCCCCATGAAGGAAAACATTTTTAATATCTAACTGATAAAGAGGCCAAGAAGGCATAACAACCATGGAGAGCAATAGACGAACAAAAGCTATCTTGGCAACAGGAGAGAAAGTGTCACCATAATCAGAACCATAAACCTGAGTATGACCTTTAGCAACTAAGCGGGCCTTAAGGCGATCAACCTGACCATCAGGGCCAACCTTAATTATGTAGACCCAACAACAACCAACTGTAGATTTACCAGAGGGTAAAACAACAAGATCCCAAGTGCCATTGGAGTGTAAAGCAGCCATTTCATCTACCATTGCCTGTCGCCAGCCTAGATGGGAAAGAGCCTCAGGGGTGCTCTTGGGAAGAGAAATAGAAGATATAGCAGAAATAAATGCAGAATAGGGTGAAGATAATTGATGGTAACTCAAAAAATTGTAAATGGGATGAGGATTACGAGTAGATCGATTACCTTTTCGAAGAGCAATGGGTAAGTTAGCAGAAGGAGGCAGAGCCGTGGCAGGAGAAGCCGAAGGGATAGGAAATGAGTCAGTGGGTACCTCGGCCAACGAAGGAGGAACAACGACACGATGACGACGATGATAAACCTGAAGTGGGCGAGAAGGCATTGCATCAGGTGGGGAAATAATGAGAAGGGGTAAGACTTCAGAAACAGGAAGAGACTCAGAGGTGGAGAAGAATGGTGAGTCCTCAAAGAAGGTGACATCAGCGGAGAAAAAGTAGCGATGAGTCTCAGAGGAATAACAACGATAACCCTTTTGAAGTCTGAAGTATCCTAAGAAGATGCATTTTGTGGCTTTGGCAGAAAGTTTGTCCTGTTCAGGAGTGAGAATATGAACAAAGTAAGTACAACAAAAAACACGAGGAGGAAAGAAATAAAGTGGTTGGTCAAGGAAAAGAAGGGCTTGAGGAATCTGATCGTGTAATATAGATGAGGGCATACGATTAATCAAATAACATGCTGTAAGAACAGCGTCCCCCCAAAAACGAAAAGGAACATTACTATGGAGAAGGAGAGTACAAGCTGTCTCAATAAGATGTCGATTCTTACGTTCAGCTACCCCATTTTGTTGAGGAGTATGAGCACAAGAAGACTGATGAAGGATCCCATGTTGGGACATAAATGAAGTAAATGGTGCAGAAAAATATTCTATGACATTGTCACTGCGTAACACACGAATAGAAATATTGAACTGGGTTTGAATTTCAGCATAAGATTTCTGGAAAATAGAGAATAACTCAGCTCGATTTTTCATTAAAAATAACCAAGTACATTGAGAATAGTCATCAATGAAAGTGACAAAATACTGAAATCTTAAAGTAGACGCGGTTCGACAAGGACCCCAAACATCAGTGTGGACAAGTTCAAAAAGAGACTTTGCCCGATTATTCTAACGCTTTGGGAACGAGACACGAGTATGTTTCCCAAGCTGACATGACTCACATGCAAGCGACGACAAAGATGAAAAACGAGGGACCATTTTCTGGAACTTGGATAGACTAGGGTGGCCTAGGTGACTGTGGATGAGGAGGGGAGTATCAGTGGAAATGCAAACTGCAGGAGTTGAAGGCGAGGTGAAGTGATAGAGGCCCCTTGAGATTCACGTCCTATGCCAATCGTCTTCCCTGTACTCTGGTCCTGCAAGGTCACAAATTTGTCAGAAAAAATAATAGAGCAGTTAAGAGTATGAGTGATTTAGCCACAGTTTGAGAACCATTAGTTAAGGTAACAGTAGGTAAGGCAGAGGTAGTAGTAATAGAAGAGAAAAGATCCTTATTACCAGATATGTGATAAGAAGCGCCAGAATCTAGAATCCAAGGTCCAAGAGAAGATGTGTGGGTAAGATAATTAGAAGCATTACCAGTCTGGGCAACAGAAGTAACAGAAGCTGACTTGGTGGCCTGATAGCGGAGATAGTCATCATACTCACTGTCAGTGAGGGAAATACCCTGAGATGTGGAGGAGCTCGGAGGGCTGAGGCGGCTGAGGATCAGATGACTGGGCTATGTGGGCAGTGCGGGGAGGCCGCCCATGTAACTGATAACACCGATCACAAGTGTGACCAAGCTTATTGCAATAGGTGCAATGAGGACATTGGCCTTTACCTCAGTTACCACTGCGTCCTCCTCGAGAGTTAGTTTGAGAAACTAACACAGAAGAATTTGAAGTGTTATCAGCTAGCAAAGCCTGAGTGGAGGAGATACGAAGAAGGCGAGCAAACACATCATCCAAGGATGGAACGGAGGAATTGCCAAGAATCTGATCACGGACGGTCTCAAGATCTAGATGGAGGCTAATAAGCGTAAGAACCATGAAGAACTTGTCAATTTGTGTTCGTTGGTCCCCAACATCAGTAGTAAGAGGCATCACGATCAAGAATTCCTCCTTACGAGAGGCAATCTGGCCAATATAAGTAGATAAATCCATGTCTTGTTGTCTGATATTGACAATAGAAGAAGCCACTTTATAAAGACGTTGGATATCATTCGTGTATAGCCCTTTTGCCTGATTCCAAAATTTAAAGCATGTTTTGTAAGTCCCATGATGAAGCAAAATCTTAGGATCAACTGATTACCATAACACACTACATAACTGTACATCTTATCTTCCTCTATTGTACTCTATCAACCTTAGGGATATTCGCCTCTTGCGTAACAAGGTGATCCTCATAACCTTGACTCATAAACCAAAGCTCCATAGAGGCAGACCAGGACAAATAATTTTCACTGCCAACCAATTTCTCCGAAGTAATTATAGGAGATCCAGATATAACAGAGGAAAAAATGGAACTTTTAGTAGCCATATCTACTTATTTGGAGAAGGAAATATGTTTGGATCGAAAAGAGCCCTAATACTGCTTCAAATCGCGGTTCCTAAGACACGTGCAGGGCTCGAGGTGGAGAGGAAGTCACTGGAGGTCGCCGGAAAGGCTGTTTAGAGGGCCGGCAGAGACAAAACCCCCAAAAAATGCACTTGTAGGGCTCGGATGGCACAAACACAGATGGAGAGTGGCTAGACGGCGTCAGGCGAGGCTGGAGGTGGAAGCGCGTTGCCGAAACGTGCTCCACGCGCCCTCACATGCCGGCGCGTGACTGAGATTCTCCCTCCGGTGCTTTGACAAAACTTGAAGATCTCCTCCTTGCGCACCTGATGGTATGGTCGGTGTTGGAAAAGGACTTCGCTGGAAAAGTCACCGGCGGTGAGGGTTTTCTAATGGCGATACGGTTGACCGGAAAGCTTTAGGAGATGGGGAAGGTGACCGGAATGAAACACAGTCACTAAAAGGTTTCCTAGAATTGATTCACGGATAAACCAGAAATAATTAGGTTTTTTTTCTCCTTACGCTCTGATACCATGTGAAAAGAGATAAAAGGGAGAATCCCTAATTTTTGTTATTAAAAACTATTAATAATACACATTGGATTTGGGTATATATATACATGCTAGTGGGACCCATAATACAATAAGGAAAAAAAAGGAAAAGTAAATAACTGAAATAACTGTATACTATCTAACACTTGTTTTGGTACAATGAAGCAAAAGATGGTCCACTGATTATTTCTCATCTTTACACAAGAAACATTTTTTCAACATGGTCCAACCCTTCTTTTTTAGCTGATTTTGGTGAGGATCCTACCCTAAGTTGCTTTTCAAGCAAAAAATTCTCATTTTTGTAGGCAACTAAAAGCCTACATGGCCAGGACAAACAATTAAAGGGAAAAAGGATCTTCCTGTTTCAAACCCTTTGAGCTCTACAAGAAATAGTGGGATCCCATTTACAAGGACTGAGAATCTGGTTGAGGAAATGCAACATTTTATCCTACCTATTCACTTCTGACTAAAGCCCACCCTTTCCATAATAGTAATAAGGAAAGCTCCTCTCATCCTTCTCTTGTACCTTTATTATTATCAATATATTTTGTTTCTGATAAAAAAAAATGTAATGTTTTTTATCGTTTGATATGCAATCCAAGTTAATAAAGTCCAATTAACATGATTATAGGCCTTTGATGTCAAGCTTACAAAGAACACCACTGGCTAAACTCTTTAGTCTTGAGTATTTGACCTCATTTGCAATAAGGATTGCGTCCAAAATCTCTCTCCCCTGTGCAAAGGCATGTTGAGACTTGGACACAACCTTTCCCACAAACTTCCTAATTCTATTAGCCAAAACCTTTGCTGAGATCTTATACAAATATCCCATCAAGTTAATGAGTCTGAAGTCTTTCAAGTCTTTTGAACCCTCTTTATCAAGGATTAACGCTATAAATGTGACATTTAGACTTCTTTCAAAGGTACCTTGCTCATAAAACTCCTTGAAAAATCCCAACACTTATATTTCACAAAATCTCACTAAAAGCCAAAGTAAAGTCGTTCTACCTGGGGGCAAAGCCCCCACACAAACTGGTTAAAGCCAAGAAAACTTCCTCTTCAGAAAAAGGATCCTCTAACCTCCTTGAATCACCACTTTCCAAAGGGGTGAAGGACAAGCCCTTGATGCTAGGACATCAATCCCTTGATTTAGACAGAAGGCTTTGATGGGCATTAGATGCCCTTTCCTTAATATCTGATTCCTTTGTCAGCCAAACATCATTCACCCTAAGGCTCTGGCCATGGGGTTCTTTGTCCTTCGTGCATTAGCTATCGTATGAAAAGAACCTAGTGTTTTTATCCCCTTCTTTCAACCATAGTTCTCTGGTTTTTTCTCTCCAGCAGGTTTCTTCCAACCTGTCCCAGTTGTTGTAATCACCCAAAGCCGCTTTTCTAGCCTCAGCCTCATCAACAGATAGGACCCCTTATGTCTCCTTCATGTCCCAAAAATTAATCTGATTCAGGGCCCTTACTCTTCAAATAGTGACATTCCCAAACACTTCTTTGTTCCGTACCTTGAGATTATGTTTTAGGTCTTTCAACTTAAAGGCCAAAATGTGACTAAAGGAGCCTCTGACATCATAATCCATCCACCATCTTGTTACAAGCTCTGCATCCAACTACCCTCCATTTGGAAGGTCTGATACTGGCTTTTGGCTGTAGCAAACCACTGAAGTGATCTTCCCAATCTTCATATACAGGCAACTTCATTTTTACATTGTTATTTCTGCTTTACATCGAACATTTGGCTAGAACTTTCATTCTGCATTAACTTCCAATTTTATCACTTACTTTGAGATCAATGAAATTTAAGTTTGGATAAATGAAATTATGAGATTATCATTATGAAAAAGGCCGAATTCTTGAGACCAAATTTTAATGTTGCATTAGTTCTACCCAAGATTGTGTTTGAGACAAACCTTCATATAAAACAAAGTAGCTGATTACCCAGTAAAAATGATCTGAAAACCCCATTAACTAAATTATATATTGTTCAACCCCAAATAATAACAAAAATGTACCCAATCAAACCCATGACACTGGCATCAACCTCCATACAAAATTTGTAATTAGAGAGTGCTTCTGCTGTTATGAATTAATCATGGCCATTCATCATTACCCCCTGGTAGAGAAGTTTTCCTTTTGGTTCAAAAGATGAACAGTTCCTTGATATAAGATAATTGTGGTGGGTTCAGATTTTGACCTTTTTTTGGTTAAACTAAAAATTAACTAGGCATGATAGCATCTCGAGGAAGATCTCCCAATCATAGTCGATTATTCTTAAGAAGTCTCTAGAAAAATCCTCAAAGCAAATCGCCACTTGTTCCATCAAGTACTCCATTTTATTAATATTATCAGCAGCTTTCTATTCTTCCAAATGAATATGCCTTATTTTAATTTAAGAATAATTTTTTCTAAATAGTCTTTTAGCAATTCTTTAATATGTCTTTAGGGACGGTAAAGTTTGTTCTAAAATATGTTGCCACTTCTTTTGGCTAGATTGTCCCTCATATATATATTCTTCAATTTTCATATTTTTCTTTAAATTTAGTGTTTTATTTTTTATTTTTTCTGAATTGTTAGTAAGAGAACTTTGGGAAGTTGTTTTCTCATTTCTAAATATTCTTTAATATAATACTTTCATTATGAAACAACTCCTTACACAGCATGCACCTAGAATACCACTGAAGCCTCAGTGTTTTTAAAATTATGGCTAGTGTCTGTGCTTGAAAATGGTCCCTTTTTATTGTAAGGATTTAAAGTGTGCAGAAAGACATGTTTTAAGTTCTATTATTTTTTTGAAGAAAAGAAGGAAGAGATTTAGGCAGCATTGAGGATGCCTTTCTGTAAGGAGCAATGACATGAAATACATGCATTTGACACCTTTTTTTTCTTCTTCTTTTTTTTTTTTTTTTTTTTTTTTTAAAAAAACTAATATTTATTGGGTGGACCCGTGGTTTGAATGAAACACTGGTTTCCTATTCTTTGTTGCTTATGGATTTTGAGTATTATTTGATGGATAAAGAAAATGTGTCTGGCTTACCAGGATTTACCACAAGAGCAAGGCCAGGTTCTGCCTTCAGATTTGTCCAAACTTCAACACCGGGTTCTGAAGGCAGAAGCAACATTGGGGCAAAAGGAAGAAGAAAATGCTGCATTGCGAGAGCAGCTAAAACAATCTGAGGCAAAGTGGTCAGAGTATGAGGCAAAGATGAAAGCAATGGAGGAAACCTGGCAAAAACAGATGGCTTCTTTGCAGGTGAGTTTACATGTTTATGAAAAAATGATAATGATGCATGAAAGCAGTAAAGGAAAACTGTGAGAGCAAAAAATTCAAACCAAATTTATTCATCTGAACTGATCATGGATGGGTGCATCATAACTGGACCTCGATCTTATTTGGATGCTAATGTAGCTCAATTTTGAATCAAAATGGAAACAGAAATCCTGTATCAAATGGGTTTCTTGGTGCTTGTCTAAAGTTAGCTGTTAGTAAACCAGCAAGGTTGAAACCAATGGACACATTTTTTTAACCAATGGTTGTGCGGTAGGCACTTTGGTACCATTATATGACATGATTTTTATTTATCAGATGTTGGCTTCAGATCCCTTTTCTAATATTGACATTTTGTGGCTTTACCATGATTAAAATGGTACCATTATGTGTCTTTATTTTATTTTTTTACCATTTTTACGTAATTTTATGCATGTTTGTGGATTTCTCATGTTGAATCAAATTACTTGCATCTCTGAGGAGTTCAATTGTGATACTAATACAGATGAGTCTGGCTGCTGCTAAGAAAAATCATGCTGCTGGTCAAGATGGAAGGCTTGATACACCTTCTTCGCCTGGCTATTATGATTCTGAGGGTACCCCATCCATGGAAACTCGAACTCCTGGTGCAAACACACCTGTCAAATTGTCTAATGTTGGAGCAGGGCGCGAGAGTAATGGCAACTTGAATACAGTCAGCCACCTGGCAAAGGAGTTTGAGCAGCGCAAACAGTCATTTGATGATGATGCCAAAACCCTTGTTGAGGTTAAATCTGGGCAGCCCTCTTCAAATATGAATCATGATGAATTCAAGAAACTGAAGCAAAGGTTTGAGGCATGGAAGAAAGATTACAAGGTTCGGTTACGGGAGACAAAGGCTAGGCTTCATAAGCTTGGGCATTCTGAAGGGGAAAGAATTCGCCGTAAATGGTGGGGGAAGAGAATCTCAAAATCGACGTAGCATCTAGTTTAGGATATGCGCAATGTCTATTGTTCGTGGACAAAAATGGAGATGACTGAAGCATTCTTCTCAAAAAGGATACATTGTTGAGACCCCCTCATACCATGTCACTGAGTCTGTCCGTCCTTGTGTTTATGGGTTTACTGTGTTGTGGGGTTAGCAGAAAGGAGAGTGATTGTGTTTGTATATCTATCAAATTTTGTTTCTCAGTGAAAAGATTTACAAGCTTGTTCATAGCCCAATGAGGATTTGTCTCAAGTTTTTAGCACGTAATTAAACAATTTGAGTCATGTGTATATTTTCATAATCAATGTAATGTCAGAATATTTAGTGCTTCATAGTTTGTAATGAGAAGATGGAAGAAAAATGTCCATATTACGGCTTGTGTATGAAGTGTTTGCCTTCACGGTGTAGTAGATGATCATAGGAATATTTTTGTGACTGCATATCCAACTAATTTATCTTTCCTTCTAGAGCAGTTAGTATTATTTATTATGTTAAGCTTAGGCTTAAGATGAAAGATGTGTGCTTTCAAGAACCAAAGCTTCAAAGATCTGTATTCTTTTCGAGAAGATGAAGCTTGCACCAACACTGTAGACTAGATTGCTTTCTTCTTACAGGTAAGGAGCTGCTTGAGATTCAACTTTTTCCCTACCCCAAAAGCTGGGTTTTTCTGGATTAGCAATGAGTGAATTATTATATATGTAGATGCATAAATGGATTCATTTTAGGAGGAGAGATTTTCAATTATTCATTTATTTATTTTTTTAATCAATTTGTTGGATGATCAGAATGTGAATATGGTAAACATAGTTATTTGAATCTTTTGTTTGAATAGCGATGACCCTCCATGCTGGTTGAATTCAATTTATGAGATCCTGACAACATTATTGTTCTCTCTTGCAGGAGTTCACACCACATTCCAGACACCTGAGGGTCCTGAATGTCGAAACAGCAGGACTTACAAGAGTTTGAGAGTTATTTCATTTACCGGAAAATGCAGTGTTCCATCTGAAACATAAATTATAAATTACATTGAATCTTACTAACACAGAATGTTCTGTTCTCAATGAGTTTACACAAAACAGGTGAAGAAGCAAAGACCAGCAGTCTAAGATCCAGGCACAAACTTGGTGGCGTAGACCCATGCGTTATTAGCAACTGGGTTGTCAAGGTGGTCCAAGAGGTTCTCTAGGGGGCCTTTTCCGGTCACAATAGCTTGGACAAAGAAGCCAAACATGGAGAACATGGCTAGCCGTCCATTCTTGATTTCCTTGACCTTGAGCTCAGCAAATGTGACCGGGTCATCAGCGAGGCCAAGAGGATCGAAGTATTGTCCACCAGGGTACAGGTTGTTGCCCTCTCCAACTCCAGGAAGGCCATTAATGCGGAAGCCCTCAACAAGACCCATGAGGACAACTTGGAAGCCGAGGACAGCCAGAATGCTCTGGGCATGAACAAGGTTGGGGTTGCCCAAGTAGTCCAGGCCGCCCTCGGAGAAGATTTGAGCTCCAGCTTTGAACCAGATTGGTTCTTTGAAGTCCACTTTAAGCCACTTCTCAAGGACTTCTGGGGTGATGCAGCCCAGTGCTCCAAGCATAGCCCAACGCCCGTGGATCACCTAAAACCATTTCCAGGATCGAAGTAGCATCATTACCTTCATATTACATTCTACAGACTGTTCAGATTAATCAGAAAGGGTTTGAGGAACAGGGGAGCAAAATACTGAAAACAGCCTAGAAAGGAACCCTTTTCTATTTCCATGTATATATTTTTAGGTTTTTTGCTTTCATTTACTTGGTTTTTCTATTTTTGACATCATAATGGAGTATAACCACACGGCAAAAGAAGTTTACTTCTGTGGGTTCTGGTTGTATCAGAGTTCATAAAGGCATCCACCTCACATTTTTAAGAAAGAAAGCGATGGCTCTTGTAAGCTCGAGTCTCTCAAGTAAAAATGTTCTTTAGTAGGCTTTGCTTTAAACACCAATTTTTCAGATTTATGGGGTAAATCCATGTCCTTGGGATTCAAAACCTCTCTGAAAATATCATTTTTAGTAAATTCTTGATCATCTTCACGGTAAACCAACTAGCAGTGATGAATTACCTCAAGAGCCCTGTTCCTGGCAAAGGCCTCAGGATCAGCAGACAATCCAGCGGTGTCCCATCCATAGTCTCCTGGAAATTCTCCAGTCAGGTATGAGGGAGTCTGAGCTGAGAAGGGTCCCAAATACTTCACTCTGTCAGGTCCATACCACAGCTCATTCCCCTACCCAATTCACAAACCAAAAAAACAAACACCCATTTCAGTTATTCAACCCATAACACAACACACAGACAAAACCAAACTTCGAGAGGGTGTATGTGTCTTTACCATGGTGTATTTCCCAGTTCCCACAGGGACAACATCTCTAAGAGGGTTAGAGTTTGCTCCCCTGGTTTGGCCGAGAAATGGGGTTGGTCTGAGGACAGTGCTGGAGCTTGCTGTTGCTGCCATCAACATTGCTGCCTTCACTTCCTTCCTCCCTTTTCCTTTCTGTGTCGGAGCTGTGTTTTTCTGAAGAGAAAGTGTGTACAAGGGAAGCCGAGTGTATATGTGAATGTGGAGGAACCAAGAATCAGAGATGGGTGGTTAGGAATGCAAGAGTGGGAAATTGTGGTGGGGATTCTGAGGTTTGAACCAACCAATCAGATGGCTTTTAAGGATTCTATGTATCTCAAACCCATATCCTTCTATCCACATTTTATCTTGGGTGAAAATTTAAGCCTTTTTTGGATTCATTAGTCTAAGAAATCCCAACTGTTATGGAATGTGGATTGTGGAGCTAGTGGATTGGATTTCATAGGTTTGGCCCAATGGAATGTGCTCTCTCTCATCAAGCATCGTCCCTAATCAGGATATTCTCTTGTGCTAGGTATATGCCCAAAAAAGAATAAATGGACTTCACTGAATATCCAAATTGCACTGTAAGTAATCAAATGGAGTATAATGCTTCAATTTTAAACAAGCCCACAAGTGATCTCTCCTTCAAGTTTATCTACTAAGCACATAAAAATATTTTTGAGGCCCATTATACAAATCCGACCTTAGCTCAGTTGGTAGAGCGGAGGACTGTAGTGGGATTCCCCCAGATATCCTTAGGTCGCTGGTTCGAATCCGGCAGGTCGGAATCGCTTTTTTTTTTTCCCTACGACCAAAATGGACTGTTTCCACTTCTTTTCAATAAAGAATTAAGATTACAGTTTATGAACTAAAAATTTATCTGCATGAGATTTGAGAGTGATGGAAAGAATGCAGCTCGTAAAAATATTAATCATTATAAACAACAAACATAAGAAGGGTTTTTGGGGGACAGATTGATCAGCTCAAAGTCTAAAACCCTTCTCACCATTCCAATTCTCACTGCTAACTCAGCACTGAATATTAAAAGAGAGGAATTACATGCCTTTGTATTTGTTTTACAGGCAGTCACTGAAGTCGGTGGGTGAAGTCAGTTGTTCCTCTACTCTGAAGCATTCTCTCCAATATGGATCTTCACCTCCATTTGCAATAATATGCACAAAGAAGATGGTTTAAAGTTGAATGAGGAGAGGGTGACGACATTTGGGATATCGGTATTGTAAACTAATAAAGTTCCAAATAACTTGCTTCACATCTCCGACCTTAGCTCAGTTGGTAGAGCGGAGGACTGTAGTGGGATTGGCCCGATTAGATATCCTTAGGTCGCTGGTTCGAATCCGGCAGGTCGGATGCTTTTTTTCATTGGTCATTTGTAGCAAATCCAACACCCACTTGTGACCCTAACCTCATTTCAATATTTTTGAATTCTTCAACGGTCGAAAAACTGATGCTACGCTGTCACATGGTAACACCATAAATCCTCTCATCAACATCGTACACGTGGGACGTGGCAAACACGAACGTAGACCCCATTATGTGAACGCATATCCCAATAAAAATTTTAATCCAGCCATTGGGGCTCCATCAAAACTTGGTATACCGTCCGCTCAGATGCAAATGGAGGATTTAGAGCCTCTAGAGCCCTCACAGAATACAGAGAATCTTCGGTGAGAAAAGGTTCAGCAGAGAAAAGAGGAAATGGGTCTCAAGAAAACAACTGACGATCACTGGGCTTTTCTGGTATTCATCTCTTTATTACACACACTTTATTAGGATCTATGCGCGTAGATTCTGGGTTTCTGTTTTTGCTTTCTTGCTGGGTTTTATTTTTGAATATAGAAATGGGGTTTTTAGGGTTTCTTGAATTGGAAATGAGTGGGTTCTCTGGTTTTGGTGGCCAAGTCGTTGTGGATTATATTACATTTGAGCATCTGGGTTTTGTTTTGGTTTTTTGTTTGTTTTTGCTTTATTGCATTATAAATTATGGGTGCCTTGAATTTGATTCTTTGGATCTATTCTGAGTGAGGGTGTATAGGATAGGAAATGATGGGTTTCTTGGTTTGAGTCATCATTTATTCCATGTGGCTGTTTCTGTAGTTCGTATGGTTCTGTCATTTCAACATTTGGGTTCTTTATTATTTTGTTATTGTTGTTTATTAGATAGAAATTATGAAACATCTTGAATATTGATCAAGGGTTTGTTTCACTTTGGTATATATGGGCTGTTGCGTTCTTGCCATATGGTGAATTAAAAATTATGGTTTTCTTGATTTTGGTTTGTTGGGTCTATTTTTAATCATTGAAGCAGAAAATAATGTGGTATCTTTTGATTTGTGGTTCTGTTCTTAGACTGGGTCTTGCATGGTTGATTAATTTCACCATTTTAACATCTGGGTTGTCTTATTCTTGGCACTTCCTCTGATTCCTGGTTTTGTAGTTTTTGAATGTTATATTCCATACTCGATTGTAATAATGTGATTATAGTCTATTTTCCCCTTTGTTCTGTTCTGATTTCCCATATCATCTTACTGTTTCTACCCTTTTACAATTGCCTTTTCATCTGCTGGTTGATATACAGGAAGAATTTGAAGCTCCTATGTGGGCAGATCTTACCCTAGAAGCTAAGGCCAATAACCAAGATATGTAAGTTTCTCCAAAACTGGTTACCAGATGCAAGTGAGTATTTTCTTTTCAATGAAAAAAATGTGTTCCTTGACTCCTATCATATTGTTCTTTTGCTAAACTGCAGAGATGACAAGTGGTTCCACATAAGCCATCCGTAAGCCTCTTTTTGTTCTCCACTTATTGTTGCAGTTGTGATATGTCAGTTTTGGAATTTCTGTTATGCAATCTCTTTACTTACCTGTCACTAAATTGATTTAATTTTCAGGTTCCACCAGTTTCCCTCTCACCAGTTAAAATCTGCATTTTCTGGTTCCAGTGAGGGGAGTGAAAACTTGGACTTTGACTTACATGGACCATCTTCTCCTAAACTTCCTTCCTCAGTCTCTAGATCAAGAGGCAAACACTACAGGAGCAGAAACTGGGGAAAGGAAAATGGTGGGTTTTCATTAAATAAGCAGCATCCAGTCAAGAGTTTAAGTGGTAAAACTTCATGGGTTGATTCAGGCTCTAGCCAGGAAATAAAACCAAAACCAAGCTGTGGAAACTTAAAGGGAACTTGCAGTTCAAAAACTAGTTTGGGTTGTGACAGCAGCTCAACTAGAACTTCCATACCAAACTATACCATACCTATATCCAGTTTTGGAGATTCAAAAGGTCGTTTGAGTTCTGTAGCAATTAAGGCAAGTGAAAGCAATTCAACAACAAGCACCATTACATTTGAAGGTACTCATCAACAACCACAAAAGTCCTTGGAGGTATCCAGTGGACCATTTGGTCACACAAGTGGACTCTTGTCAGTTATGAGGATTACTCTTAGAAAGAGTTGTGCTACAAGACAAGCATCAAGAGTGGAGATCAATAAGTGTCAGCAATCAGAAGGATGTAAATCTTCTGCTGGCAAGTCCAGTGTGGGATCGTCTTCAAATCCTGGTTATGATGTTAAGGATAGGACAGCTACAGCACTACGGAACAGAGATAGGACCCCAGATAGTAGAAACGTAATGCGAACTTCTCAAACGGCTGTGAACAGAGGAAGAGCCTCAACTACATCTAAGGCATCAAATGTTCTAGTTGATTATAGGACTAATAATTCAAGAAAGGAAGGTAAAAGAATTGTTGCAAAGTCAACCACCAAGGATGCTGTGAAATCAAAGGTGAGAAGGCTGTAAAAATCCAATTGAGGACCAAATTCTAATAAACTCCTGAACTGTACCTGACTTTTTGATTAAACTAACGTAAATCAGATTAGTCACAAAGATCATTTGATAAATCCCCCAATAACTTTACAACCATTATGCTTGGCTTTCTTGTAACTTATCTATGGTGTCTTTTTTCTTAACAATTCTGTGATTGTCCTGGCAATTAGGCTTTGAACCATGATAAATAATGAGTTTCTACATATATTTTGCAGGTTGTATGTCAGACTGTAAACAGAAAAGGTTTGGTACCACTTAGAGTTAATGAACAAGATCCATTGACGGCTGCTACAAAAGCTAAGAGCAAAGTGGGAGTTGGTGCATCCAATAGATTGGCAGGTGGTGGGAAGGAAAATGCAAGAGGAAAGCTAGCTGTGAGCCAGAAATCTAGTGGCAGAGACATAGTTAGGGGTCAGACAGGGAAGAAGCAGAGTATATCACGAAAGGGTGATAAAACAGGATTCACTGGTCCAAAGGTACAGATGACAGGAAACTCTCTTTGGTATATTACAGTTCAATGGAAATTGAAAGACCAGAATACTAGTCCAACAGATCATAATTTTAAAATGAATTTGTTTTGAGCTAGTAGTGGATACTACTTGGATTCTAGTTACCATAAACATTTCCTGGGTATGTAATTGTCTGCGTTGTCCATCTGGGAAAAGTATTTCTAATCTCATTGATTCTTTAGTTTGAATAACACTTCCTGCAATCCTGCGCAATCTATACTCTTCTTGTTGCCTTGATTTCACCTGGTTGGGCCAATGAACCATTCTTAGGTTTGGTTGATGCACTAAAACTATTTTTACTGATGGTGGAGGCACTTAAATTTATCCCATGTATAAACACCCATAGCTTCCAGTTTAGACATAATGCTTATATCTTTCATATTTGAGTTAGATGAGGAACAGAGAATTGTTTTCACATAGGTCTTGTTCTAAAACTGTGGTTTTGTTTGAACCATAGATTTGTTTGTGCTCTGATCATTTTCGCTCACTATACTGGTCTGAAAATGGTGAACCATTATGCTTTTGGCTTTGTACAATAGTTCCAATATAAAGATGACTATATTAAATTACAACAACCCTAGACCCTGTATTTTCCTGCATACTGATAAATTGTCTAAATAGTTTTTAATATTTATGGCATTTTCACTTGGACCTGATTTTCTTGTTTACGTCTTTATAAGCAGGGAAAAATCAGTGGACGAAGTGAAGGAAAAACCTCAATGAATGTGCATCAGAAGGTGTTCCTCCCATAAGGGTGCAATGCAGCAGCATGTGTATATACAAACAGAATTCTTTTTTCTCCTTCCACCAAAGGGTGCAATGCAGCAGCATGTGTTCCTCCCCGTTTTTGTTCAATCTGATGGTAAACTTTGATTGCTGTAGCTTGCAATCTTTCTTCTGACCCGGGGAACCATTGCCCCCACTGTCTTTGTGAAATGTTCAACCCCTGTACTGGCTTTACTTGACACATCCTTTGTATATAAACCTTCAAGCTAGTCATGAGAGGAAGAAATATGAGAGATGAGATGTTCTGGGCCAAGTGGAATAGTTCAAGACTTCAAGCTGAGCCTGGTTTAACTGGGAATTGAGCTTGAGATTAGCTCTCCCCCTAGCCATGTTGAAGTCTGGATTTTGTAGGTTTTTCATTATTCCAATGCCATACCCTATGAGAATGCTTATATTTCTTCATTCCTCTATCAGAATACTTGAATTTCACATGCATGAAGAGTTGTGCCAAAGGTTGGTTGAGGTTGGTTTGTTAGAAATCAAGATTATAACTCATTTCATATTGAAAACGAGACTTACAACCAAATAAACACGGTTCTGGTTGATCTCATTTCAACAGGAAAGGACTATTTAGGGCTTGAACTCTTTTTCCTGAACACCAAGGATTCAAAATATTGAGATAAATGTCTTGGGTGGAGAAACCTGCCCAACCCTGACATGTGGAGGATTTGGAGCCCTCCAAGGCACCTCCCCATCATGAGCATGCCGGAACATGAAAGTTGAAACTCAAAGAAGAGTTCAATGCACCTTTCGTCCATTAAGAGTTCTAGTCTAAAAAGCATTTATATTTAAACAAAAACAAAAATAAAATAAAATTTGAAAAATATTTTTTAAATGTCGAAAAATCGCTCACTTATCCTCCTTCAAGCAATTTTTTAGAATTCTACTAAAAGAACTCGTGCTCGTCCTTTCTTAAATAGACGAGCTTTCCAGGTTATAAACCACTTCTCCGGGTTGGCACAATGTTTTTTGGGAGTACTCGTGGGCTCAGCTCCATGAGAAAGTTGGGACGAGTAATTAAAATTTCTGAAAGAGATTGTTTGAGCCACATTTCAAAGTACAAAAAACTGCAAGTCCTTTCTGCTGAAATTCCATTGTCACCCGATAGACAATTAATGAAATGGCTAATTGTGATGTTGCCCTACCACTTCAAACCCCTGAGAGATAGAACAGTCAAGTCATTTAACTTCCAGTGGCCATTTGAATGGTGACCACAATGGAGGACTCTGAAGCAACTGCAACCCACCTCTGTTATGCAGAAAATACTTCAGAGTTGGGTAACACTGGAAATTGGCATCACCTACATCTTTATATGATTACTTGTCTACTGTGCAACATCCACCAACAGCAATGTGCAGAAGATGAGCATAAAGCTTCAGATGCGTAATGTACATGTCTACATCAATTTGCCTCTGGGAACTGGGAAAAAAATGCAGCCTTAACCAAAGACATTAAGTTTATGGTTTTTTTGTTTCCTGTCCCAGAATATATAGCTTATCATACTATTTTCATTGTGAGTTGATACATTAGAATGGCTCATCCCAAGGTTTGATACAAAAACATGTTGCCCCAACCAGCATTTATGAACTTTGGGGGTATAGTTTACCTTCTTAGAGCACCATAATTCCTTGTTACCTACAAAAATGGAGACAAGTAGTTAGGGTAGTTATATGCAGATCATATGAAGTTGAAACACATGTAAGGCTCGTCTTCATTTCATTTTAATAACTATTCTCATGGGTTTTAAAGTTAACCTTTTACATATGCTACCATATGACCCAGGTTCAGTGGAAATATCACCTAAACACACATACTCAGAGAGAGAGAGACATAGACACACACATGTATGCACGACTCAAGTAAAGATTGACCCGGTGGCTGTGGATGTAAAATAAAGATTTGAGAAATAAAATAAAATAAAAACCCTACAGCCAACTTTCATATGGTTAACGCATATTTATGTAACCATCTTAAAATTCTTTTCATTTATGTTAGAGTTTATCTTATTTTGTTACCTTATGTTAAAAGAGTAATTTTATTTATCAGTTACTAGGGGTTATGTTTGTAAGGTTGGTTAATAATATAATAAGTGAAAAGATATAGGAAAGTCAAGTTCACAAGATTTTATTTTTAACTAGGTATTAGAGCATTGATGTGCTTATTGTTGATTAGGTAGATCATTCCCAAAAAAGAATAAAGTGAACTCCAATAATATTCAAAAGCGAAATTTAGAAAATGAAGAACAATGAGCATAAAATGGCATAGGTCTTCATTCTTGGAACGAGCACCTAAATAGGACATTTCAGGATATATGTTGAGGTCAACATTGGCAAGGAAAGAGACTACTCAAAAGAACAAAAATAAGACTGAGATGAATATAACTTACCCGAGGCTGAGGCTTATTTAATCTCTTTGACATGTCATCCTCATCATCATCATCATCATCTTTGTTCATAAGCATTCTCTGAATTGAAGTGGAATCTGATTTCCTTCCTCGCTTAGAGGATGTAGTAGCACCTCTACCCCTTCCCCTTGGAGCAGCTCTTTTGCGTCCTTTGCCTTGGCGATTCTCATCATTTTCCTTGAGAAGAAATTTCTAAATTAACTCAGTCTATGTTACAAGAATGTCCACATCTTTGCTCTTTCAAGAAGGAAAACACACTCAACATAGAGGCATGGCTACATGGTTAACTTGAATCAAAATGAATTGTGCAAAGGATCTTGATGCACTAAATTTGAACCAGGTAAAGCTTTTCCTACCACATTGTCTCAGATTCTCAATGATAACATATATGAAATAATTAAAGTCATAAATTAAATTTTTTACTTTGATTTTTATGGTTCCAAATTATCAAAACTACTCAATTTTTCATGATAAGCTGAGGTGCAAAAGGGAGTGCATGTCTCATCATGGAATTGGCTCAATAGTAGTTGCCCAAGATTGAATCCATACATACTGAGATGTTGAAGTGAAAAAACAACAATGAGAGAGGTGCTTCTTAAGCCAATAATAGTTCATTTGTTCACTTTTAATGTGGTTGAATGTATTTAACTTGCAGGTCATTATAAAAACAGCCACTCATAAGTTGATGTATTAAGTCAACATAAATCATACCGAGCTGTCATCAACCTCATTAATTCCATATTTCCCTGCTTCATCGCTTGAAGCAGACTCCACATTGTCCTCATCATCAGCAAGGTTTCGAACAGCAGCTGTCGCAGCAACTGATGCAGATCTGCACAACAAACTTATCTAAGAAACTTTGCTAGCAAGCATGAATATCTTAACTTTTTGTTTAATGCAATAAATAGCAAAAGGTACAGTAGGCTTCTGATTTCATACATCTACACTTCCTCAAGGTCTGTTCTTTCAGAAACCAAATATTCTGTTATGAGAAGATGGTGTACATTTGTGAACAAAATGGTGTACAACTACACTTCCTCAAAGTCTGTTCTTTCAGAAGTCATGGATGTAAGCACTACTGAACTCCATAAATTTTCTTGTGTTTGCACTCTTGTTTTATTTGTTTACTTTCCTGGTTAGGCCCAGGAATTTTATGTCCAACCTGATGCACATGTCATGTATTGAATGCCAACAAGAATTTTCAACCATTAATAGGAAATTTACAATGGTTACACATTTCATAATATTTTATTCTGACAATGACAATAATAATTAGAACAACTTCTGAAGTGAACATCAAGTTATGGAAATCTTGCAAGGATATCAATATTTATACAGGCTACAAAACAAGCAGAATAAGCAAGAAATTTAATATTCACTCAACAAAAGAGAATCAATTCATATCAATGAGAAAGCAGCAAGAGTGGCCAGAAAATCCATCAAATGTGTGTGTACAACTTTGGAAAGAGAAATGAAACAGGAGGCGACAAATCTCGTCCCCCCCCCTCTCCAGCTTAAATTACTATTTTAGTATGTTGCCCTTTTTTGTTTCACATCTTCTACTTGTAGTGAATATTATTGTTGATCTTTGATTTTTTCAAAGAATAAAGATAGCAAATTGTAGATTGAACCATCTTCAAAGCTCCCTTTACTTTCAAATGGATCCTAAACGAGCCTGGACTGAGTATTATGTCATTTTAATTTCATAACAAACATTAAGCAGCTATTAGGTAGAAAAGTCAGCCTACAGAGATTAGCCATTGCAAAAATTAGCCTTACATGTGAATTAGACAAAAATGAGCTGCTTTGGACTGTTAAAAGACCAAAAACCTGGTGTATAACCAGATTTCCTTAGAGAATTATTAATAGACAAATTCCAAAAATTAAAAAAGGGCTCCATGAACATGACACTTTATTGGATCTGAGACAATATTCAGTAAGCTGAAAATCAGCACAGTTAATCATAATTGCATACAGTATAATAGTGATGGTCCAACTAGATGTACTGCCAGTATATGTTTCTTAATCTTTTACCTGAATTTCAACAAAGAGGCTCAAACACCATCCCTCTACCCCCTTCCATGTTTGCATGTGCACATGCCGAAGAACAAAAGGAGGAAAAATGAAATGTGCCACACAAAATATCTTGTATCTTTTATAGTTGCCAAGTAATGTGAAATTTCAAGACTCAGGATTTTCAATGAGAAAGAAAAATTCAGGAAAGAAACAAACAATATTATTCTCAATAGTATTTACTTTATTGTGAGAAATCAAAATGCTTGTTATTTCCTGAAAGAACAATATCAGAAATATTAATGAATAAGCAACAAAGTAACCTTTCAGAATGGCGGAATCCCAGACTTGAATCAAGTGTCATCTGCTTCAAGGTACTGGAGCTCCTCCCCCTGCCCCTGCCCCTGCCCCTTCCTCTTGTAGAAGTTTTACCTTTACCTTGTTCAGAAGCATCATGGGAGGACTTAAAGGTTGCTGATGACCCTTTTCTGCCCCTAGTGGCAGATTTTGACCCAGGTAACTGGGTGGGGTCTTCATCATCACTAAAGGAAACTGCACTTCCAGTTTCAGCAGTACCTTTACTTCTGATATTCTACAAAAAATTGAAAAAAGAAGCTTGGAAAGCACAGAGTGGACAAATATTGAACAAGAATGACAGGTAAGAAGGGAAAAAAAATCCAGCCATGGGGATCACTTGTTCTGCTAAGAAAACTAGAAGAATAAGCATTACCTCCAATGACCGAGCACTTGACATGAACTGTGGGGTTTCCTTAGAGTGCACTGACCTTTCCTTGACCCGTTCCTGCAATAGTTATATTTAGTTACCATCAAATTATATATTTTCCATATAGGCAAGGTATGCAGGCAGCAGGTTCACACCAAGTGTCAGTGAGATGCCAAATGCTACTTCTGCAAAGCAATGTCCTAAAGGGGAAGGAAGAGTACATGTAGAGAGATTCCTTCTTTTACTCGGGAAGAATTAATCATAACTACTCAAAAGGCAAAGAGTACAATTAACTTTTAGATTTAAAATCACTGCTTATATACTTACTAATGCCCATAATTTACAATAACATTCTATAATCTTGTAAGATGGGGAAGGGTTATGGCTTTACCCTGGTGTGAGATATCACATTACTTGAGGAATTCTATACAATGTCAGAATAACAGAAACACCTTATTTATAGATAATACAACCTTAACATCTTAGGTGAGATTCTTTCATTACTTTCTAATATATACCAACAGTTATTGAAGTGATATTACAAATTAAGAATTGGGCAATCATCCAAGGCCCCAAGGACATTCTAGCCAAGGTGGCCATTTTGAAATGCCTGCTCTGCTAGACCCTAATTAAAGTAGAAGAGCCCTCAGAAAGGGAAAGAAATCACCTAGGAGACAATTGGACAACACTAGGAAACCCTTAAAATAATTATAAAAAAAAGGAAAGAAATTCAATAAGGATAAGCTTCTTGCCTCCAAGCACTCTCCAACTTTAAGAATTAAATCTTCCTCTTCAAACTTTAAAGGATCTGAATCACGAGCAATTTTACTCTGTCCAAATAGAAAAACTGACCATGAACACACAAACATAATATCTACAAACATCAGATAAATCCACAAACAACTCAAAATCATCTGCAATATACTTACAATTGTTATATTCAAACAAATTCAATACCATATAGATGTGGTATAACTAAAAACCAACCTAAACTATCTGCAATATTGTCACAGAAATTTGAAGACATGATATGGAGTACTTACACGTGTCTCTTCAAGATTATATTGAACACAAGAATAGAAAGCCATTTTGTCATCTTTGTTGACAAAATCGTGCAATGCAACATCCAAATCATTGACTGGAAGGATCTCCATTTTCTGCATCAATGGGTATCATTCTCAGGGACCCAGAAGTGAAAGAAAGAAAAGATTAAATAACTATATTGCTTCCGTTGTCACACCTGAATGTCACTTATCCAAGTCCTATTTGATCCAGTAATTGGAAAAGAATAGAAACTTCACTCCAGGACAGGACAAGTAGAACCAAGCTCATAGAACTGAAGCCCATGATTTCAATTATAATTTTAGGTAATATTAATGGTCTATCAGGGTTCCACCGGCATGAAAATTACCAACTGAAGTGACATATAAAAGTTAAGAAAAGCAAAGAAAAGATGAAACATGATGATTTGAGTACCAGATTATTCTCAGCAACTAAGGCTTCTATATTTTGTTGATTCAGTTCTTCTGGGCGAAGCCGCTCAGAATCATCAATTTTGGCTACAGTCCAGGAAAGAAACCACATTCATTCCATTTCCGTTTAAGGAGTGAAACCAAACATCATCAAAAAGGAAAAAAATAATTAGACTCCGTCAGAAATACACTTGTATCAAAGAACAAGATAATGTCAAATGACATCTAATTTTTAGAGCAAAAACAGAACCTTTTCAAAAGTGAATAACTTACCATGTTCCAATATAGCCAAAAAGACTACAATCATAGTTTCCTAAACAATGTATAAACACTGTATTGAAAAGATAACCAAAACTTTGTGATATTCAAACTACAGTAGATTTAGAGTACCATTTGTTATTAGTAGCAATGATCATCATCATCATCATCCAAACCCATTCTATTATTAGAATTTGACTAATCCATTTCGGTTGGGTGTAAAACCTATTTTCATTGAAAAGGAAGCTTGCCAAAACTGTAGCCAGTAGACCAAAATGTTCTACATGAACTCTAGCCCAAGTTAGTGCTTATATTGGAAACAAAAGTTTTAAGCTTTAATTTCAGGGTCAGGCTTCAGTTGCTCCAACAATGAACCTTGGCTTGAGTCTGGATCACCTTCTAAGTGAGCTTGAATGAGTCCATTACCAACCCAAACCCTAGCAACACAAAAATCTTATAGTTCATTGCAGCCCCAGGAAAATCAGTCTATGTCCCAGCTCCCAAGGGAGGTACAACCAGCTAGTTTAGTTTGATTTTAAAAACAATTCAATACACAAAGTTTAACTTCTAAATATATTCAGGCTTGAACTTCAGCAAGTAGGCTAATATCCATGCCAAAACTATAATTCACACCATCGCAACAAGCATTAGTTGAGATCATCAGTATGTGGTTTTAGATGGTACCTTAGAACTTTCTCACCAGGTTATATCAACTACCACCCCAAACATGTTTTTGGAAAACAACAATTAACATTCAAAATAACATTGCATATTTAAGAAAGAGAGCATTTCCAAAGATTGGAAATTTTAGTATGCAAGTAAACACAATATACATTGATTTCTACAGGGTAACTAGGTATAAGCAATGTTTAGTCTAACCAATGTAAAATCAAATACTCAAAACAAGAAAGTTACTAGCAGCCCAATAACTGATTTTAATTACCTTCACTACGACCTTTTCTTGAAGCCTTTGTGAAAATAAGAATATCTTGGGGATTTGCAACCTACAAAATCAAACATATCAATTGTTTGTGAATTATGACATTCTAGAGAATCAACATTAGCTTCCTTATCCATGAGGGATATACCTTGCCCACATACTTTTGCCCAAACCTTTGAGGATTTATTGTCATAAATCCAGAGTAATCTACCTGTTAAATAAAAAAGAAAGGCTAAGGATAAAATTGTATTTAATGGTTACACACTCCACAATGCCATTGTTCTTAAAAGCTTGCATCCCTTTACACATCACATCCTCCCACCCAAGGTAAAAGGCATGTAAATAATGAAAAATGTCACAACCAAAACCAGAAAGGATCAACATAAAATGGAATTGGGAATCAAGTGAGACAATGGGTTCTAGATACAAGAATGAAACAGCATACCAGGACACAGTTAAAGGGAGATTCAAACAGGAGAGAAGCATTGGAAAGCACAGGAGGAAAAATCATCCATGACAACAAAGGAACATCAGAAGAAAAAGATTAGCCTCAGAATATTTCTCTCATAGAAATTGTCAGGACCTTGTTTGACACTTGAGATCTGTAATATAACCTAGTAGAAAAGGAGCAAAAGGCATAACAAGCAAAATGGGGTAGCAAGGGAGTGCACAATATTATGTCTGTTTTTGAAATGTCTATTTGCACAAAGAGAGTGCCATACAAGCCAAAGAGGAACCAACCCAACTGATGCAACATCTGCAGACACAAACTACCTCCTTGGACCTAGACCAAGAGTGATAAGCAGTGCAATTGATTCCTATGCTTAACACTTATTGCTTTCACGAGGAATTACAAAATAATTTCAGAAATAGGATTAAAACAAACAGTTCTTGGCTTCAATTTGATACATTTGACGAACACATGATTATGCGTTCTCAGCTTGGATCTTTGTGTTATGTGCCTAAGGTGTGGCCAGTCAATTAATCATCTTTTTTTATATTGGCCAATGACTTTGTGCCTTTGGCATAGTCTATTTAGTTTTATTGGGCATAGATTGGGTTCCTCCAAGGAATGTAACCAGTATGATGATTCAGGTTTGGGGATACCCCAAGAGGAAGGGTATTTTGGCATGTGGCTTGCGTTACCTTGTTATGGATGGGTTGTAGGAAGAGGAATATGATGATTTTTGAGGATAAATGGAAGACCTTAGCATATATTTGGAAGTTGGTATATTTCCCCTCCTCCTAGGCTTCTACCTCTACAACTTTTGAGGGTACTCCTTTGAACATTCTACACCTTGATTGGAACATGGTTTGCAGCATGGTTTCTAAAGACGTAAAACACATTTAAGGTACCAAATCATCTTGGAGCCTAGGCGCAAGGAGCAACCCAAGGTGTGCACCTAAATGAAGTGAGGTACCCTAAATCACAAATATAAATTCACACGATACAATAAATAGATAAATAAATAATACAAATGTAAAGACCAAAGAGGTGTTGTGACTCATGAGTGTGCTAAGAGACAAATTGAGAAATTAATATCTTTATTAAGAACTACCAGCACCATGTGTGTATCCTTCTTCTCTTCTTCTTCTTCCCTTTTTCTCCTTTTCTTTTCCAGCTCTCCTCTTAGCTTCTATGAAGACCTAATTTGGGCCCTTTGTTTAAAGGCTCCATATGAAATGGTGTCAGTTTAGGCTTGTTAAAACACACACAAGGATCAAAACATCTTTTTGTGTGCGTGCATGCACACACACACATTTATATATCCATATCCCAAAAATGTTGTCAACTCAATTGCACCTTCAGACAGCCTTGCGCTTGGCTCAAGGTGCATGTCTTTTGGGCCTAAGTCATACCTTTGTTATTGAACAGCACCTAACCTCAAGCAAGGAGCACACTGGTCTGCGATGTGCTGCCACGTGTCTAGATGCACCTTTCATGACTATGGTTTGCAGGTTATGAGTTGCTTTCAATATAGACTTCACCTCCAATGGGTTTGACTAAGTTAACTTTTTTTTTTTCACAGTTAAGTTTGATTAAGTTAAACTTTGATGGGTGTGCTCTAGGTAACTTGAGGCTTGAGCTAGTTTGGAATATGAGGTTTGATTAGAGATCACCATGGTACAATGTTGAGAACCTTTTCTAAACCTGCAGGACAGAGATTGGCAATGGAGACTGAGATTAACTCTTATTGAAGGGCTTATTGTAGGCCAAGGCTTTTCGATCTTCTCAATTTGTTGATAAAGCAGTATTTTGTTTCACCCTTGATCTGTAGCAATCTTGCTACTCTTGTTGGGTATTTTCTCCTTTTTATTATTATCCTTTGTATTTTTTGAAGGATTTCTCATCTTCCCTTGCACTTAAAGAGTCGTGTCAATAAATTTTTTGTTTATGATAAAAAAAAAAAATGAACGTATGATTATGGATGATCCAATAAATTCATTAGTTTACTTTTTTAACAGAACAATTATATATTTTTAGAAAAATAACACAAGACTCCTTGAAAACAGTAAATTGTAATTCTCAGTAGTAACAAATTATGGCAGTTTACTGCAGATGAAAACTTTGGGTCTCTCCTATCTCTTAGTAGGAGATTCTACTATTGTCATATTATAGGACATTAAAAAAGAATGAGGACCATGGAAGTTTGATAACAGGCAGCTGGTTGCACCAAATTGTTCAAACTACTTCAGAGTTGGATAATTCCTTTGCTAGGTGCTTAGCTGAGCAAGTGGCAGATGCATTAGCATGAAGCAAAACATTTGCTTCTTTTTTTTTCTTTTTTTCTTTTTTTTTTTATGTGAGATTTTTTCCCTCCATGATTGTGATCAGTGTTACTTTAATTATTTTTTATTGTTCAGATATATTTTCTTTTTTGGACTAGCATACATCTAGCTTCCTTTTTCTGATCAAACTTTGTATAATGGATTCCATACTGTAGAAAAAACTTCTCATCTTTCTTTATATTTACAATTTCAATGCAATCAAATGATCAATTCTAATTAAATAAGTACCAAACTAGAAGGATTTTTGTTTCTCTTTTTTTTTTTTTTTTTTTTCTCATCACAAGGAACACCATTATATCCATTGTTTCCTTCAACCTACATGTTACATTTATATAGTTTATGATAAGTAAGTTTTTCATATACTACTTCTGATATTCTTCAAAAACTAAAAACTTCTCTAGTTGTCACTCTATTGAACATGATTTGCACTTCCAATTACGCATCTTCACTTCCTAGAAACTGAAGCATGGGCTGAACAAAAATTAAATCACTTCTTCATCTTAACACTTATAGTAAATATCTCGCTTTTAGGGAACCTGAGCTTGGATTGACCCCTTAAACCAACATTCAAAATTTTGACAACAGATTCAATTTAAAACAACATAGCTTAACATGCTTGAATGCTTCCTCCTTTCAAATATATATTTCAAATGTGTAATATGAACTTTCAAACAACGTATGCAGCTTCTATATTTCATGAAATTTCAAACAATGTATGTATATTTTGCAAGATACAAGGTAAGGATTACACTTGTATGACATGAAATTTCTTCCTCCTGCAACACTTGTAATCCTTACCTTTTCCCCAAGTATAGAGTTTGTGATCATTTGCATCAGGAAATACCACAGAAGGATCCAACTCTTCAGTTTTCTCAAGTAAGATATTAGAAAATAAAAATATAGAAGCTGCTTATGTATGTATAATTTTATATTTTTCTACTAAATATATAACAGCAAAGAACACTTAAGAAAAAGATATTACAAAGTGACATTTGCTCCAAATGGGTAGAAGTACAGAAAAATGAGAGATCTTCAACTGTGAGAATCATCTTTCCTGTCAGAATCAAGTGAAATAAGCTGAAGAAGATTACCTTTATCCGGACTAGTGGAAGCTTGAGCTCTGATCCGTTAACAAACTTTCCACTAGCTTTGTCAATCAGGTTTCTGACCTAAAGAAATTTCAACTTATAAGAATACAGTTGTTATAAAGAAAGTAGCGTTCTGACCAAGAATATCACTTGCACAAGAAAGTAAAAGAATTAATAAATTTGAGGGCTTGAATATTCCTTTGACATTGTGAGAAAGAAAACACCTCACCACTTTGTCTAAATGTTCAAGAATTGAAGTTTGATCATTTGGATCAATGTCAGCTTCATCCTTTAGCACAATCTGTGTCACAAACATCAAGTGAGTCAACAGAAATATTTTTAAAGATGAAACAAAATGACAATGGCTTACCTCAGTGTATTCAAAAGGCCTCACTGACTTCAATGGGATCTTGGTTGGGCGGTATTGATTTCCCTACATAAATCATACTTGAATCACACACAATATGGGAATAAAAAGGATCAACCAAAACTGTATGTCAAAACATGAATGATTTATGTAGGAATTTGCTGAAAAACAACCTTAATTTCTAAAAGTAGTACATGCTTCGGCTTTGACTCTCCATCAATCAGTGATGTTGCAATGGAAGAGCCTGGTTGGGTAATGTGGAAACCCATACCTGCAACCTCCTGTTCAAAGCAAAACGACCTTCAATGAGATACTGTAGCAAAAGTAAAGTCATGAGTTATAGAAAAAAACAAATAAATATTCGGTGCCACCTGAGGATCAACAAGACATTCATGTTCATGCCCCCACACTATGAAGTCTAGGAACCTTGGTAAAAAATGCTCACTGATTGCATTTTTAGGATTTGTCTTTACTCTGCAGACCATGAAAGAAGTTAAGTTTGATTATCGCATACCTTGAGATGTGAAAGTTTTACATGGTACATGATGTAAATGCCCAATAGCTAGAGACTTTGATAATTTCATGATAATTCAAGATCTTTTCTCTTTGAGCATGATCTAATAGAATCTCAGAGAAAAAAGTACAACCTGTTTTGATGAAGTACCAAAATGTTGAACCAGTCTGACACTTGACACCCTTCTTGAGCTTCGGGCTGCATCCATTGCACAGCATGTGGTGTCTAAGATTAAAAAGACAAACCCAACAAACATGTGAGTACCATGATGTCAAAGGTTGACCACTGAAATGCAACTGTTCCAACATAAATTACCTGAAACATCCTATTGAGGCGTTCATCTCGAATATTCCCAAGGCCATAGAGAGCCACAAGCGTTGAACCCTGCCAAAAATAAATATAAGTCATACTATAAAGAAATTAATAACTAGACCAAACCTTCTAAGAATAAAGTATTGTAACACACCTTCCTGATAAGAATAGGGTAGAGAGTGATTTGACCAACACCAGAACCTCCAAGAACCATTTTCCCAAAATAGTTCACCAGATTGCATGCCGAAAGAATATCAACAGCAGAAAGGTTGTCCTGTCACCACAGTAAGGACCAAAACACTAATGGTACTAACACATCCCAAAAAAAGAGTCTTAAGAAAACTGGAGGATATATATATATATATATTAGGTAAAAACAGGAAAGTATATATAAAAAGAAAATTGGTGAATATCCATTACATCTAAGAACTAAGAGCAAACACACAAACAAAAGAAAAAAAATAATAAAACAAGAAGGTTCAACTGCTTCGGTCAAGAAATCTAGCAGGTATTGATATTTGTCATAGGTGCTGGCGGTGCAAAAAAAGCAACTTAAACTGTCAGTCCAAGGCGGGAACAGGGAATTGTGCCCAGTTGCTTCTGATGGAAAAATGAAGGGTTCTTAAACCAGCAATCAAGGAAGTAGAGAATTCCATTCATTTACAGGACATGATCATCAGTAGCCATATATCAGCTTTATGATTCATTCAGGATGACCAGGGTGTGATCTTGAAAGAACCACTGAATACACTAGATCTCATCTTAGAAAGCAAAGTATACAACAGAGAAAACAGCAATGGGAACCTCTACTATGGAGCTCCTACCACTCACAAAGTGTTACAATATTGCATAACACTTCCAATATTTGGCAAACTAAATATTCTTGACTTTAATCAACTAAAAAAAGAAGGAAAAGAAAAATCTTTATGCTCCGTTTGGATCATGGAAAGCATTAGGGAAAGGAAAAGGCATAGGAAGGAATCCCAAATCCTCTTGCTTGATTTACCATGGGATGTTTGAAAGGAAAATGAAATATAATGAAAATTATTTAAAAATGTATGCATTTTAAAATACTTTATTATTTATTAGAAGAGAAAAAGAAAAAATTTCAATTTGGTGAAGCATATACACATTTTATTGAATCTAAACCTATTTCCTATATTTCCTTACTTTTCCTTCCCTTCCATTTTCTTTCCCTCGTACTTTCCCTCAAGCTTGCCAAGCTCTAAATGGAGCCTAAGAAAAAAAAAATCTATTTTCATCACTGGAATTGCCTCACATATAGACTATTTTTTGATAAGTAAGAAAAGTATTGTATAACGGGGAGGCACTAAAATAGCGACTCAAAATGCACAGAACAGAAAGGGAAATACTCATCCCCTAACAAGTGAAACAAAAAACTGTCCACAATGATATACAAAAAATAAAAATAAAAACAACCCCTCCCTTAATAGGAACCCACCCAATCAATAAACTCCAAAAAGGTTAATGGACCATCTTTTATAAACAGTTTAGTCTCCGAACAAAGTGAGTTAAGAAAATAAGTTTTCAGCCTTTGGATGGACAACACCTAATCTTCAAAGGCAATTATATTCCTTATCTTTCAAACTGTCCAAAAAATGCAAAGAGGACTCGCTTTCCAAACTATCTTACACCTTTTTCCCACAAAGAATCTGTTCCAACCCAATAGGGTTTCCCTAACCGAAGACGGAAACACCCGATAGGGTTTCACGTATAGACTATAATACTATCAGACTCAATATGTTGCTAAACAATAACAGTTAAACCCTACTCCATAATTATTCCTTCTATTTTAAGTAATGCTTTATTGCAGTCTGCCAAAGAACAATCACCGATTAAGCCATAAGTGATCCTCTTGAAAGTGAAAAACCCCTAAAAAGGACAAAGCTAAATAGAAAAAAATATCAGCAATACAATGCCCACTTTTAAGAGATCTTAAATGAAGTAGCATCATAATCATGGTCCAATCCATACCTATCAAAAAAAAAAAAAAAAATCATGGTCCAATCCATGGCAGAGCAAATTCTATATTTGGGTGTGCTTATGACATCTAGAGAGCTCACACTACACCTCAAATTGACATTCATTATCTTCTAAAGGCATCACATGACAGAATACTAAAATAGAAAGTTGAAATCCAAAAAAAAAAAATTCAGAGGAACCATGACAGACTTAAACAACTCACGTTCAAAATATACAAAGAGAAACAAAATTTACAGCAGTTTACCATATGAACCATACCACTCCAGCAGGATCATCATGATTTCCATGAATACTAAAAACTGGCAAGCCGACATTGAAGTGAGGATCTTCATAATTCACATGACCAAATCTGTCCAGAGTGACATGACATTATGAATTGAAGACAGCTATAGATATACACAGCAAGAACAGGAAACAGCTTTTGTGAATTTTTTTTTTCTTGCATACAAGAGTAGGGTCTAAAAAATACAAGATGAATAAAAATTATTTTAAGGAAATAGAAATACGTTAGCATATAGTTAATCTAGAATGAGATGATTAAAAAAATGGTTTCATAGTTAAACACCTTATTTCCTTAAAGTGTCAAATATGACCATTGCGCGAATAGTTGGAATGTTGTCATAGGATAATATGATTTTGCAATAAAGATTCAAGAAACATGACTTAGGTCAGGAAAAACTAAGTTCTTCTTGAAGTCATGACATACACACTGCTTGGGATAAAGGGATCAAAACAAACTAAGAAACAGAAATATTGTTGAAGTATCCATTTTAATCAAAAAAAGTGAAAAGTATAAATGCTTTCATTAGCATAATGTTTATCAAGAGCATAATGTGTCAATACATGTTTGCGAAGTTCACAGTCTGATCACTGACAACTTCAAACTGCACCGGACGATCATTGAGGGTATAACGACGGAGGATCTCAATGGTCTTAACCAATGTTGACCTTGAGGGCTTATTCTCATGGAAAAGATCACCACCAAGGAGTAAGAAGTCCACCTGATTCCATATAGAAGTTAGTAGTAACATTTGATATGTATAATATCTGGATATTTGATAAGTCTTCTAATGATTTGAAATTTTAAAATTAACTAAGAATGAAAGAGAAACAATTTCCATAACCTTGGGCCTCCACCTTCGTATGTTCATCCTTGAATTTGGACACAATGGTAAAAGGAATTTATTATTGATTGAAAAATTGAAACAAAGTTATAAATATGCAACAGAAATCATTCAATGAAGTAAGAAAGAGAATAACAGAATGAAGTCAATAGAGATACAGGGGTAAAAAAGAGAAACAGTAGCAGAAGTGAACTCTTCCACTTAAAACCACAGCCAGCAGCTACTGGAGAAATTGGGATCAGTGGGCATAAAATATACAAAAAGGGGCAGCAAAATCTCATCTTTGCATTAAAAGCATACAAGCCAGAATATCTATGCCAGTAATTGGTAATCGGCAATGCATATAAAAGATACTATAAATAAGGCAAACAAAGTATAAAATTTTGACTATTACCTGCTTTTGATCTGCTATTGAGCATATTTCCTCAAATGCCTGGAAAGAATCATGCCTACGTACTTCATCCTTCTCCATATAGCCTAGATGGCAATCCGTAGCAACAAGCACTCTAAGAGTATTGCTGGCATCCTCCCTGAGAAAAAAAAATGAAAGAAACTCTTTTAGATAGCAGCCCAAATCGAAAATGTACATTTTTTTTCATGAGTAAGAAGATAGTCCAACGCTCAAGAAAGGAGAAAATTGGCACTTTGGCATTGCACAAAATAATATTCAAAAAAGTTGCAATCTCACTGCTAGAGGTACCCGTTTATCATACATAACAATGTAAAATTTCAGCATTCACTATATTAGCCATCATAAACTATGGCTTCAAGTGGTTTACCTCGAAGAATCACCCATGCCAGTAAAAGTCTCACCGCTTCAAACCCTACAACAACAATGTATAGTTACATCAAACAAATAAAAATCTACTTATCTATGCAGCTGGGAGTCAACTCAGGAACTATTTCTTGAGTTCCCAATCTTGAAGTCCTGTTTTCAATAACGCAAAATTCACAATAAAACATTTTACATGACGTTAATGCTAAAAATTGCAGAAATGCAATCAAAATCGAACTAAAAACCCTACGAATAAAAGTTACAAAAACCCCGAGAAAGTTCCAATTTAAACCACAAAAGAAAAATGGAATTCAAGTGGAGAAAGAAACTGACCGAAGAAACATGAAACCCTAAAACAGTGATACGTCCATAAATGAATCAAGTAACCAGAGGAGAACGCACAAGATTAATGGAAGAGTAATAGAAGGAAAGGTCTGTTTGGTTGCAGAGAAAGCATAAGAAAAGAAGCACGAGTTTAAAATTTTTTGACAAAACCTATTCAATACCCAGCCTGTTACAACACTCCAATTTCATATCTTTTCTTGCGATTTCTCAGAAACCAAACAAACAGTGATGGATAAAAACAAAGAATTAGCTAAAAAAGAATAAAGAAATTAAAAACTATTACCAATACTGAGACTGAATGAGTGGAGAGTGGAGAGACGAAGATGGGAGTGGTGGCGGGGAATTTGAAAGAGGAATATGAAGAAAATGTGTCCTTCACTGCACTGACAAATAGGTCCTTTTTGTTAGACAAAAACGGAGAAACCTAAACGGCGTCGTTCTGGAATTGGGGAAACGTAGGAGGGAAGCTGATGTTGCTTTTGATGGAGAAAGTGAAAAAACGGAGCCAAAACGGTGTCGCTTCAATTAGTAGTGTTTGGCACAAAAACTTTAGACTTGAGAATTGCTTTTTTAGGTTTCCGTGGGTGAGAGGGCCCAACTTGCACGGGCGACCCAATCCAACCCGAACCCAACCCGATGTTTAGACAGGTTTGAGCAATTATTTTTAAAACTCATGTTGGAGTTGAGTAGGGTACAAGACAACTTGAGTATAATTTCAATCCGATTTAATGTTTTTATAGTATTTATAATGCATCTTATCTCATATAATAATATTTATTTTTTAAAATATAAAATTATATTATATCATATGTTTTTCATTATTTTTAGAAAATATATAAATTTATATTTATTCTTTTATTACTATTTTGAAATTTTATCATATTTGTTATTTAAATTTTTATATAAACATATTAAAATAATATTATAGATAGATTTTGAATTATGTAACCCGATCAATCTGAATCTAATTTGAACAACTCGAACTCAACCCAAGTTTAAAAAAATGAGGTTGGGTTGAGTTTGAGTTGAACACCTTAAATTAGAGTTCGGATTGAGTTAAGTTTTGGTTTATTATTTATTAATTTCGAAGACTCTCACATTCACATCCAATAATTTAAATGCATCAAATATAAATAAAAAATAAAAAAACTATATATGAACGAAGGATAACTAGATAACAAACAAATTTAAAAAGTAAATAATAATTAATTATTACATATAAAATAAAAGTGTGTTTGGTAGATTTTACAAAACGTCTCTAGTTTTTCTAACATTTGAATGATAAAAATTTTCAAATGTTAAAAATATTAAAAGTATTTTCTAAAATCATTACCAAACAAACTCTAAGTATTCTAAAAAAATATAAATGAAATGTTTAAAGATACCTTTCAAATCCATCACTACACTCATTTAATTCTTCTTTTATTTTTCAAATAAACATGATTTTGAAAGCACAAAAATATGTTAGTTTTTTTTTTTTCATCTTATTCACAATCACCAACATGTAATTCTATAATTTGCTAAATATAAACATTGCCAAACCCTTTTTCCCATCCAACTTTTAAATATAAAATATTTAAGATTATGTTTGGTTTTTGAGAGAAAATATAAGAGAAAGAAAATGTATAATTAAAAATAATAATAAAATAAAAAGTTGATGTAAAGTTATTGTAGGGACCCCTCCTCTGATGACACGTGGTGCGCACCTTTATCCGGATCGACCCTGGCCGTACCCCCCAAGAGGACACGTGTCCCGCACCTCTATCCGGGTCCACACGTGGCGCCTATCCGGGTCCCCCGAGGAGGAGCACATGGCACTCGCAAGCAGTATGCCTGAACGATAATATATCATATTCGGATACATTGTTCGGATCATTGATTGTGACAAGCAAACCTTGCTGAGTCATCCCCGACAGCCTATCACAGCTCACGTTCCACCGTTTGCAAGGCGAAAGGATATGAGCGATGACAAGTCGCCTCCCACGATCTCTGACAGCCGCTTGCAAGGTGATGATGACCCTGCCACCACCTTGAGGACATCATGACGAGCCAAAAAGTTTTCCTACCATTAAAGAGGGAGGCAGAGCTTCTGATACTATATACAAAGGGTCTTCACACAAGGAGGAAGGTAAGCTTACTATCCCTGAAAAAGGCCGATAGTTTAATCTCTTGAGCCATGGCTAACAAAACCATCGAAAGGTGTGTCCGGACATCTTTTGCAGGGACAACTGAGCTAGAACTCAATATGGGTTGACAGCGTGCGTCCCCTTGGCAGCAACGTAAAATCCCTGGGACGCAAAGCCTCAACAGTTAATAGATTTTTTTTATATGTTATTTTAAACTCGTTTATTGGACTATTTGATAAGGAATTAGTTACCATTCATCAAAATAAATAAAATATTAAAAAATACATCAATGTCAATATTAGATAATATTCAAAATGTAGAATTATTAGGGAGGAACGTAATAATTCAAATGGAGAAAATTTGCAAGTAAAACAATATATAAATAACTTTTGTGGGTGGGATATATTTTAGAATTTTATATTTATAAATAAAAGGACAAAAACAATATTATAAAAGTTTTTTCAATTAAAATTGAAAAAGCTTCCTCAAAGTGGTCAAGACGACGAGGAAATAAAACCCTAAATGGATAAATTTGAAATTTAAATAAATAGATTAGAGATAGATTTAAAATATATAGTTTTCAATTTAAGATCGATTTAAGTATTATCTTATCTCACCTACCTCACCTCAATTTTATATATATATATATATATATAATAAAAAATTATAACATTTTAATTATTTATAAAATATATATTTAATGTAATTAAAAAAATTTTGAAAAAAGTTTTACAAAAATTTGTCAAAAAAAAAAAAAATTAAACAAAAGGTAGAGAAAGTACAAATTGTACACGTATCCTACCATATCCTGTCCTAGAGATAGAGATATGAATTATTTTGAATACTGACAAATTGGGATGGGGACAATATGTCTTCAATTCCTCAATTGTCATCCTTATTTGTGAAAAGCAAATTGAAAAGTCATAAACCATTTAGTTAAATCTACATAAAACAAGTCTACATTTTCTCAACAACTATCATGATTTCAATCCAATTCCATTTAATCATTCCACTTTGATTTCAAAATATGTATTTGTCTTTTCTTAATTTGATTGCAACCCTAATACTCTAACTTGTCCTTTAATTCAATTGCTCTTGAATTGACATATACACCATTAATAAAATTTACCCCATCCCTCCAATAAACACCTCATCTCATACCTTAGAAAGAAGTTTTGATTGTATCGATGTTTGAAAGATTTAGTTTTTAATACTATATACGAGGTAAAATCTTCTTAATCATGTAGACGTGGTTTAAATTCTATCTGACCTTATTTACCTTTTTCGCTGACCATGTCCAAACTTGATTTGCCTAATTCGATGTACAGCTAGCATATACATCACATCCAAGTGATGATTACACCACCTGTTAGTTCTTAATTAATCATGATCCTTGGGACCTTGTTCTATTGTCTCGTCTGTAAGAATTAAGAAAAGCATTATCCACATTTTTAAATGGAAGCTCAAGTTCAACCAAAGGGGGATGGCCTTGAATCATAGCTAGTTGTATTTTTGTTTGACGAGAGGGGAAAATCATTTGACTGGTGAGGTAGATTGATCACACTATGGGAAAACCCCATCCTCAGGAAACAAAAAAAGTTAATTTCTTCTCCACTGAATGGAAAGAGTAAAATGATGGCAAATTTGCTAATCCTTTCTGGGTTTTGTTTTATTCCTCAGGGTGTTTGGATTATGCTGACAGCTTTCCTTGGAAGGATCGTTTGGATGGTAGGAAAGCAAGTGAGAGTAAACACAGCTTTTTCGAGAAGACAAACGTTTACATCCAGCCAACACAAGTTCACTAAATTTTCAACCTGGTCTTTTTCTGAGTTGAATGTGGTCGAACACTGCACACTGGAATGATGGCCGTTCCATTCTTCTTCTCATGCTGAGAATTCTTGTGATTGGCCTAATAGCGATACGAATAAGCCAAACCCCTCGTAACCAAACTGCCCACAAAGTAGAATGAAAAATGGAAAAAAGGGATTCTAGATAGCCAAACAGGATTGCACACCCAACCCCAACTAATCAGAACTAGCCTTATGGGATTTAATAGCATGCCATCCACTCTCGGCCATTTCAGCTGGTTGTGATGAAAGCAGAGCCTAAAGGCCACCAAGCTCGAACCCCGGTCTAGTAATTGCCACTTTTTTTTTTTTAAATAAAAATAAAAATGAAACTCTAAATAGTAAAATACTTAAAAATATAATAAAAACAAATTCATCATTTACTAAATAAAAAATTATTTACCTCATTAAACCCTTGCAAGTTGATCGGATAGTTTGATCCTCAACATTCTTTGTAGAGTGTAATAAAACAAATTTCACAATTCAACGTAATCCGGACCCGTGTTGATCATCAATCACATTCTTTTGCTGAAATCTCTCCCGGGCCCAAAAACATGTAGCAGTACTCTAGTCTGTCCGAGTAAGGTACCTCTTGCTTGCCAAAAGGTACATCAAATAATATACTCCATGATGAAATGAAGAGGCGCCCCATGACCAATCACACACTCTTATTCGTCGTGGGACTGTCACGAGTATATTAGGATGTGCCGAGACACACTGGTGGGGGCTAATGCCTGAACCGCCCGAGCTAGCATGGACCACAGCTGCGTGATGATTAGAGAGGGCAACATCATGACAACGACGATTGTTGTATCACTGCATCAACACTGCAGTATTTCCAGAGTTTTCCGGTAGGATTGTATACAAATTTGCAGCTGGTTCCTGAAAGGCTGAGCTTTTGCCCTGATAATGTAGTTTAATTTAATCTCAGAGCACAGGTTTCTTTGGATTTATTCTATACCTCCTAGCATATGAGTTGGACTGCCTTGCCTATTCCCTACTCCCTACAAGGTTTGAGATTTCAATTAGATTGATGGCCAATTATTTCGAACGCGCCAAAGAAGTTTCGACGATCGGGGATGGGTTTTGATTTGATTTAGACATCTAATGATACGAGAGTTAGAAAAATATTGCTTCTTATACAAGTTTTCCTTTAACTTAAGTGAGAAATTATTTTATATAAAATAATAAAAGAGTTCGGAAATTAATTTTTTTTAGATTTTAAATAAAAAAGAAAATATGAAAGGATAAGGTTGTACACGTTTTTTTACATCTCTACACCATGGAATTTAACTCTAATTCTTTTTTTTTTTCCTTTTCCTTTTCCTTTTATTTTCAATTTCTTTTAATTTTTTTTTTTTTTGTCTTTTTTTCTTTTTCTTTTAAACTAAATGACAAATAGTGAGAAGGGTGCATTCAAGGCATATTGACATCATGATGTCAAGCAACGATTGGTTAAGTTGCCATGATTGGTGGCTGAGTGTGGCCCTGCACCCTAATCAGTGATTAGTGATTATACTACACGGCCAGGTACCGTCCGCTGGTCCTAATTGTCTGATTGGACGGTGCTGGCAAGTTATGGCCTTTTTTTTCTCTTTGGCTACAAAGAAATTAAAATTACTAAAGATGATGAAAAAAAAGAAAGAAAATAGAAAGAAAAGGACGAGGAAAGAGAGTCCTATCAGAGTGATTCAAACCCATCACTGGGTATAGTTGAGTTTGGATTCAATTTATATTAACCTATATAGTGTGTTTAAATAATATGTGATTTCTTTGGACCGATCAATTAGTATAATATGAATTTGATTTGAATTTACTCACTTTAAAATCTTACTGCTTAATGTAATTATAATTTTAAATTATTTAATTCACATTTTATTCATTTGATTTGTTTTAAATAAATTAATTAATTGAATTATAAATATATTCAACTCAACTTAATTGTCAAATATAAAAACCTAATTATTAAATGAGTTTCATAATGTATTACTTATTTAATAATTAGATAATATTTAGATTTATAATCTTAATACGATTATTATTTGTGTTAGATTTGACTTATATAATAAAATGCCTAAATTTTGATGTAACACAAGCACGATCTATAACTACAAATTGCCATACATAAAAGTTATGGTTGAGTTTTATATATCTGTTTGATTTTAAAATATGTGGATATAAAATTATTTTTGATAAATATATTTAGAATGCCCCTAATAATGATTTTATGAATTGTTTTTCATTTTTCTAATACTTAAAGATAAATATTTCACAGCGTTACAAATATTATAAAAATATTTTCTAAAATCATTATCAAATATACTATTAATATGATGCAAATTTATAAGTTATAAATGTCAAAGTAAAAATATATTTTTTTATATATAAATTCTAATTTCTTATTAGTTAATTTATAACACTCTTTAAATTTAACCAAACAAGGAGAGTTGTTATATTTAAAAAGAAAAAATCTTTCAAACTTTTCACTAATTCTCCAAAAGATTGGATCAATATAGTTTAGACACAAACATGTGCCTACCTGAAACCAGACGAATCTATCAATTTCATTGAAAAAATGTCAAATTTGGATGGGAAATTTTATTGGGAAACTATGAAATTGCACCACGATAGCCCTCTTACGTGTCCTTTCCAGACAGACATTTAGTAGGAGGAACTAATTTTAAAATAATAATTACTACAAGGCCAAAAAAATACGGAACGTTCCTCACATGCAAGTTGCAAGTTGCAACCCACCATATACACCAACATGGTAAGGAAAAGTGAGAAGAAGACAGCCTTAAGTTATCAATTACTGGAAAATGACAAGGACCAACTATCATACCTTTTGTGCTCATCTGTCAAAAGATTTGAAATTACCAGCCCATATCAATATTTTGGGCAAAGATAACAACGACACATGAGTAGTGATGAAGTTATTATATATATTCCCACATAAGTAAATAGAAAATAAAAAAGAAAGATAAAAAAAAAAGGGACTACTGATGGGGTCTATATATGGTGGTGATGTTTTCAGAGGAAGATGTGAACGTGGAGAAGTGTTGAAGTGGGCAACGGCTCTTCACCAGTCATTCTTTTGTAGAGATATTATTGATGAACAAAAAAACAAAAATGGGAAGCTGCATGGAACCTGTGTAGTTCAAACTTATATGTGTATAGAGACACCCATCTCCATATGCCCACAGACCACCTTCCCTTGTATGCCCTACATATTTCCATCCTTTCTGCCTCTTCCTTTCTCTCTCTTACTATCTCTCTCCATCTTCTGTCTTCTTCCTCCCTACCTTCCCAAACTGCCCTTTGTGGGCATTGGTCATTGGTCATGTCTCCAAATAATCCCCAAATGCTAGCTAGTGACATGGTGAAAAGATCTTGTAGTCATCCATGGAAAAAGTCTTCTAAGAGCCATCTATATATAAATGTATTCTTTTACCAAGTTGAGGATATTATACTTTAAAAATGGTCACTTCTTCTATTACAATTCTCATGTTTTTATTTTATGAGAAATGATTAAGAGGGGGTTTGATGATGAGTAAATTTATGGGAGACTCTCCCCTTGTGCGACCTTCTACCTAGGAATTGCTACCAAATGGTGACGCCAAGGGTGAAAAGATAAGGGAAAAAGGCAACAACCATAGGTAAAAAAATCTCTAATATCCACACTTTTTTTTTCTCGTGACCACCTGTCACCTTTATGGGCATAGGTCTTTTAATCAATTCAAAATTTCAAAACTATAGCTTAGCATTATTTGTCGAACCACCAACCCACATATTCCCATTAGGGCCATTACCGCATTGATGCAATTATAATACCATTTAAAAGAAAATTTTCTTTTGGCTTGCTTATTCTATATTTTAAATCATTGCGTTTGAAACAAAAGTAGATTTAAAATATGGACCTACCCTTGAACTGATCTGACTCATGGTTCTGTCCACTCCTGTTGAATTGTACAAAAATGTAATAGTTGAATTGATTGAAATAAAAAATATTTCGTTGGGTTTTAATTATTCTTACCTTTTCCTACCATTAATTCACTGAACTTAGAGCCTATACCAGCATTGTCCTTCTTGGAGCCAGGGTGGATCAACGGGCAAGGGTAGAGCGGAGAATTCAAAGAATTTGTCTGTATCTAGTACTCCCCCCACAACCCCATCCTAGTTACAGCTCTCCAATTATTGAACCTTTTATGAGCTATGTTTCAATCCTAACCTCTCAAAATCTGTGCATATATTCTCCTACAGAGACTAGAGCTAGGCTTGCTTGCTTGCTCCCTCTCTCTTTCTCTCTCTCTCTCTCTGCGGAAATGGCAAGTGAGCGAGAAATTTCATATTCTTCCCGAAGCTATGATGTCTCGGATGAGGAAGAAGACGAGGAGGAAGAGGAAGAAGACGAGGAGGAGGAGTGCAGAGATCGTGAACCATTGTATGGGAGGTGCAGTTCTGGTCTAAAACCAAAATGTCTGAGCCGGGTGTTGGACCCCAGAGCCAAATGGGTCCAGGAATGGAACAGGGTTTTTCTCCTGGTCTGCGCCACAGGCCTCTTCGTCGACCCACTCTTCTTCTACGTCCTCTCCATAAACAGTACCTGTATGTGTCTCTTCGTGGACGGGTGGTTCGCCATCACCGTGACCGCCCTCCGGTGTATGACGGACGCCTTGCACCTCTGGAACATGTGGCTGCAGCTCAAGATGGCGAAGCGGACGTTCCACGTGGTCGGCGAAGAAGGGAGCCGGCTGCACGACGCCAGCGCCAGCACGGTGGCCCTCCGGTACTTGAAGGCGAAAAAGGGCTTCTTCTTCGACCTGTTCGTCATCCTCCCTCTACCCCAGGTGAGAGTTTCACCCACCATTGTCATCCCTATCATCACTATCATCATCGACCCCATTTTTTTTTAACGCTATTATGATCACAGAAAAAAGAGTGGCAGCCATTAATTTTGATGAAAATTTTCATTTATGGTTTTGATTTTGTACACTAGCGTCTTGGTGCTGCAGATGACAAGTGCAAGTCACACCAGTAGTTTGTTGCATGCAGTGAGAACCCATGTGATGTAACTATGTCCTTTCTTCATCTTTGGAAAAGGGTAAAATGGGAATATAAATTACACAATAAAGCTAGGTTTTCTATGGCCTTAAGGCCCTTAACTCATCACTGGGTGTCTCTTTCATACAACACACAGGGCACTGGTTCAATGTCAAAGATCTCAAAAGAACTCAAATCCTATCATTTTTTATTTTCTTTTATATGGTGGAAAATATTTTGAAATATTTGCATAAAATGATGAATTTGTTGTATGTCTTTCATATTTAATAAGAATAGATGTGAAGGGGGCCAAGAAAAAGACCTAACTTAATGCAAAGATGTAAGAGGGGACCAATAGTATTGCTTGGCTCATGACCAATTATGTCCAAATACCTTTTGATTTAGGTAGTGTTATTATTTTTCACTTAAATCTACATAAAATTTAATTTAATTTAACTTTAAATGTAACATAAATAGCATTAAGTAGAAAGTTAAAAATAAACATCTGAAGTCTTAAGTATTAAAGTTAGACTCATAGTATCTTAGTAATCTCACTGCATATCATTATTACAATTAAATATCCATTTATTTATTTAATATTAGAGAGTGAGATAAAAAATTGTTTGAGATATTTTTGAATTCATGTAGAAAAAGTGAGTACAATTATTTGTAACATAGCATATACCATTATGAGAAGACAGAAGATGTAAAAATAGAATCAGATTAACTAATAGTAAAGTATTTATTACTTTATTCTTAATTTTTTTTTAAAAAAATTAATGAAACAATAAAAAAAAAACTAGTTCTATAACCTATATAAAGTAGGGAAAGTAGTTCCTGGCTTCTTAATTTTGATACTGTTTGTATATAACAAGGATATCCATGTTTCATACTTTTTGTAACATGAAAACCTACCTTCATTTTTATCAGAGATCAAACAAAGATGAAAGGGAAAATGCAAGAAAAAGTAGAAAAAAAAATATTTATAGTTAATAAATTATTTTTATATGCTAATTTAAATTCATTTAATTTATTTTACCTAACAAACTAGATTATGCATAAATTTATGAATAATTTTAATTCTATTTCATTTTATTTTTTGTATTTCTAGTAATAAAATGAAGCATGAGAACATTATTTTATGTAGTTATTAATTTTAGTGGGAATAAAATCTAGAGTTTGGTGGTGTTTGTTTGTATTTTTTTTTACTTAATTCTAAATATAAATTAAAACTAAATAGTACTTAATAATATTAAGTATTAGATGGTTTGTTTTTATATATTTTATTTTTATTAATTATTAAAAAGTAAATAAAATTTAACATGTTACTTTTTTTTTCATTTAGAAAATACTAAATATTTTATCTTTTTCAAATTTAATAAAAAATTTATAATAAGTTATAAAAAAAAATATAAAAACAAGCCATTTAAAGTTCAAGAACAAATTACTTTCAATCAAAAGTTAAAAAAACAAACACCCTTTTAGTATTAAAGCTTGAAATATACTCTAGTTAGGAATAAAGAGTTTTATATTTATTTCATTAAGACAAAATCAGACATGATTGAAAGTCTAGCTTAATATAGCAAGTGGTTAGACTCCTTTTGTGTGTGAGATTTTATTTCAATTTTTTTTCTGAAGTCATGTGCCCCAACCCTAATGATTCAGCCCCTAATCATGAATTGTTTCTATATTATATGAGTTTGTGACAAGCTTTCTTAGTTAAAAAAAAAACTTGCCAAAACCTTGTTTGGTTGGTGGAATAGGATGGTTATCTAAAATATTGGCACCAACTTTTGGACCTGTTAAATGCCTAGGAATATGCTTTTCTGATATTAATTAATTCTTTATTTCAACAAAATTTTCACAAAAAATAAAATAAAAATGTTACATGACTTTTTTGGTGGGTGGGTATAGATTGAGGCACGGTATTAATTGTTGGGCAATCTAGTGCACCTACTTTTTGGTCACGTAGAAACTAGAACCAAGAACCTAGAGATATGCCCAAAAATGGCTTGGATAATTGAGGCTGTTCTTCATTTGGGCACTACAGATTTCCACAAAAATTAGTGGGGGGGTCCAATGTTTAAACAAGAAAAGGAAAATGCATGAGCCCCCATCAATTATGTGAGAAAAAATCAGAGTCTAAATTATGGAAAAAATCACATCATGACACCCATGAGTGCAACTATGGACCACTTAGTTCAATTATGTTGTACGGATTACATGTTTCTTGCATTCTAGTGTTATTAGAGTTGAAGAGTCAAAAAAAAGTTTCAAACATTTGGGAAGTTTCTTAATTGACCCTAACATGGATTACAAGGTATATATTAGTGGGATTTCAGCTCATGTCTATTTCATATGCATTGTTTATCCATTGTTCTTTAATAATTTAGACTTTTAATTCTTGGACCCATCAAACATATTTTTATCCTTATATTCTAGTATTTTAAGAGGGTATTTGATAAAATTTAATATTTATTATTTGATAATTTAAGTTAAATTATCCTTATATTATTAAGTCATTAAATTAATTCATCAAAATCATTTTTAGTTTTAAATTGTAATATTAAATTATTTTACTAAAGAGACTTGATATGTTTAATAACTTAAATTAAGTTATTAGATCATATTAAGTCAATAAATTGATTTTTCAGATACCCTTTAAATAATAATTTTTAAAAGCGTTTTCAATAAAAGTGTTACTAATAAAAGAGTTAGTTAACCAAAATCACTTTCAAATGAACTCTAAGTTTGAAAGAAAGTTGAAATTATAAAACCTAATAGATATTTATTTCTCTGTCGAGTTGATGCATGATTCAGGTTTATATTATAATTTAAGCTTATGGGCAAATTAGGGAATCTAAACACTTAAAAGAGATGATGCACTTTTGCAGATTGTACTGTGGGTGGCAATTCCCTCCTTGTTGGAGAGAGGCTTAACAACAACAGTGATGACAGTGCTCTTGATCATATTTCTCTTCCAATACCTCCCCAAAATCTACCACTCAGTCTGCCTACTACTCCGAATGCAAAACGTTTCCGGCTACATATTCGGCACCATTTGGTGGGGAATCGTCCTCAACATGATTGCCTACTTTGTCGCCTCCCATGTAAGTCGTTCTTCCCATCATCTTCATGTCCCCTACAGTATATTTCCTTACACTAAAAGGCCTTGAGAAATGGACCCCCCCATTATGTTGAATATATTGTTTATTATCATGCTTTTCTTTTATTTTCTTTTCTTTGGGTTCCCTAGCACCCTCTAGGAAGCCTTTTTAGTGCTTTAAAATATTACCTTTTGTCGTTGGTTGGTGGTAGTGCATGACACAACTATGAAATGATAAATCACGTAGTGTTGAATAATTATATCAACAAATGAATAGTATTTTGTTGCATTGCAATCAACTTGATGTTGAAGGTTTTAGTTTCCAATTTTCTTTTATATGCTTTCATCTAAGACATCCAAAATATCTTTTTGATACCATTCAAAAAATGATGACTAATTAGGACCGTAAAATGTTCTAGACTGACTCTCTCAACCGTTAGATTTTTTTCACTAATAATTTGATGGTTTAAAAGTAAAAAATAAAAGTGTCTTAAGATAGGTTATTAGAGACTAATGAAATCATAGAAATAGTTAGAAATAGATATACGAATAATATATAATAATAATTGACGAGTGTATGACTTTAAAGATGATATGTTCGTTGTTAAGAACCTTGAATTCTTGAACTTAGAGATTGAAATCCTATGATTTTATTGAATAACAGATTGTATAATTAGAAAATGTGTTTACGATTAAGTTTTTTTAGGGATGTTATAAACTTTGCATTTGAAGATTATTATTGTTCTTATTTTAATAAAATTTATAGATATTTTGTTTTATAATCTCTTGTTGTCAATTTTTTTCTTTACTATATAGAGAAATATGGACACCTATCATCCATCCAAAAAATAAAAGAAAAAAAAAATTGAACCTTAATTCTCACTCAAACGAATATAATTTGCATGGGTAACGCTTCTTTAATATAAAACCTTATAATAAGAATATTATATTATTTCATCTAATATTAAACATTATATTAAATTCGTTGGTTATAAACATTAAAATACTATAAGAAATTTTTTTAGGTATACTACTAAAATATTTTGAAAAATATTGTCTAAACATTCAGAGACATAACATGCTTTACACCTTATTTGATATACAATTTTATGATAAGAGCATTATGTTGCCTTATCTAATATTAATCTTGATATGAAATTCCACCACAAAATGTACTTTTGGTTGAGCTAGAGTTCTTTAATCATCACATGTGACCTTAGGCGTCTTTCAATATAGAAAAGGTTGATTAACCCAAAAAATAAAATAAATAAAATAAAATAAAAGAAAAGATCATTGCATGAAAAGAAGATACAAAAAAGAGATATTCTCGACCCATCCATTTCATCAAAAGGGTTAGAGATATACTTATCCATCCATATCATCAAAAGGGTCAATCGTGAATCATATGTAGAGAAGTTTTCTAATTAGATGGTCTATAAGGGTGGAAAATAGAAAACCAAGATTGGAATTGGTAATTGTTTTCTTAAAACAGTTTTAAAAAATGATTTTTTAAAAATATTTTGTGATATTTTATAAAACAAAAGTTTATTGAAAAGTGTAAAATGTTTTAAACATGTTTTTTAATGTTTTAAAAATAAGTTTTATATTTAATATTTTATTTTTAATTATTTTTTAAAATGACTCTTCAAAAATGAAAACAACCCAAAGAAATTTACGAGAATATGATTTTTTTGTTCTTAAAACAGAAAATAAAAAATAAAAAGTAATTTTTTAATTATCAAATATATATATATATTGGAAAGAAAATTATTTTAACAAAAAAAAAAAATTCTTAAAAACAGAAACTGTTGTAGAAGCAAATCTTTCGTTTCTTGGTGAAAGGAGGAGTGTGAGAGTTAATTTCGGAAAACCAATCATCAAAGAGTAATCCCCACGTCAGATCTGCAGTCTAGCAGTTTGTCAAGAATTGTTAACAGCTGCTAAACTGAGCCCAAATCTTTCTTTCCTCGATGAAAGGAGCAGTGTGAAAGTAACTTTCTGAAACCTCATCATCAAGGAGTAAATAGTAATCCACACGTGAAATGTGGTGTCTGGAAGTTTGTCCAGAACTGTTAAAGATAGCCATTAATTACCTCGAAATTAACTTCTTTTTTTTTTTTTCCCTGTTGGGTTTCTGTGGAAGAAGGTGACACATCTTTGAATTCTCTGAGGGCGTATGTTCAAATAATTGTCCTGGGGAAAGAGTCACTGTTTCCTCTCTCCGCGGCATTAGCCATTATGTTCGGCACTTACCCTTTCTTTTGGTGTCATTAGGGCTGTGAGGTATCCGAGTTGGTCCCACCCAATCTACCATCTGACTGACACTGAGCTTGAGAGATCATTGTAGTACTTTGATTAAGTTTGGAGGAAGGGTTCAGACCATGAGAGTTCTAAATGAAGATCATGTAGGTCTTCATTAAAAAAAATTTTAGCTTCTCAGCAAATGATCCAAACATGACATTAATATTTTTATTATTTATTTTATGTGAACTTTTAATAATTTTTAAAGAAAAAGTGGATGGTTGTGTTTAGTTTCTATTTGAATTTTGATACAAATAAAAAAATCATTATTGTTAAGTTCAACCCAATTTAACTTTATTACATTAGAATTTGATGTATATGGCTTGACTAATCCAACTATTTTGAATGCAATTTAACCCACTCTAACCTAACTTGAGTCCTACTTAAACCTAGAAAAAGGTAAATTTAGATGTAAAATACTATTTATAGAGTATTTATCTTTATAATGATATATGCTTGTGAAAGATGACTAAGTAGATTACAAAACCACTCCGAGGAAAGTTGAATTGAGTGTTAAAAACTTTTTTAGAATAATCAACTAATAAAAAAGAAAATGAAATCAAGAGTAAAACAAGTATAAAAAAAAAATTGAGAAAAAATAAATGTAAACTCTTTTATAGTGGTTTGACAACCTACTTACGTCCGCTCTTCTCAACTTATAATTGAGTGAGGGTTCACCATTTACTTACAACAATTTTATAGTGAAAGACTTTAAATTTTTCACCCTTGGATTATAAGATTCTAATAAACCTTCATAAACTCTTTAAGTACTTAGCCTACTTGAAACTTTTCTCTTACAAGGAGTAAGGAAGAAAGAACTAAAAAACTTCAAACCTAGTAACAAGTCAAACTCACAATACAAGACAAACTTGAGTGGATTTGAAGGTGCACAAAAATATTTATGAGTGAGAAATCAATGTAGAGAAAGAATGTTTTTCTAATTGAAAGTAGTTATTCTCTTATCAATAAATGTTATAAAACACTTTAATTTATAGGTTTCTATCTTAGGGACCCCAAAGTCACATAAAGCCCTTAACCGATTGAGCAATTAGTTGATCGATTCATTAGTAGTTAAACATTTATTGCTCTACAATTCACCATTGGGACTCAAAGCCTTAATCATTGAGACAATAGCTTGACTAACCCTCAATCGATTGAGTTTATGCCTCAATTGGTTATACCATAGCTACTAGATGTCAAGGGTGCACAAAGTGCCCTTTGATTGACCGTGCCATTTGATTGATCGAGCCCAACTAGTTCAATCGATTCCTTGGCACCTAGACAAGTTGCATTGTAAAGTGTTTAAAAAGCTCGCTTTGAGGTTTGAAACTTTTAGCAACTTAGGTAAGCTTTCTCAAGATCTTTTAGGATCTATTTGAAAAGAATTTAGTTTAGGGCTTTAATAGAAAACAAGAATCCATCCATTTCTTTGATAAAAATGATTGTTTTAAGTTAAAGAGATTATGAAAATAAATCTTTAAGTGCATGATAAACAGTTTAGACTTAAATGTACTAACAAACACCATCTTATAGTTTTTTCTAGATCACTTTAAGTCTTCAATAGTTCTAACTTTTCATGGTAGTGATATTTCTTCATGGTTGCTTGAGGTTTCTTTGAATTTTCATAAATAAACTGGAAAAATTTAACTTGATTTACATCATTAGTACATAACCTTGTTTTATGTAATTATCAAAATTCGATTAGGAGAATCTTTGGACTAACACTCTTTCCCTCTTTTATGATGATAAAACTAAATTACTACTAGGAAGTAGGGAGAAGATATCCTCCCAGTGCATTATAAATTTAGTAAATAAAACTCAAAGATATTTAAATTACACAGAAGATGAAAAAAAATATATAAATGAATGCAAGATCATCCAACCATCAATTATATAATAACAAAATCAAAGCTAACTAAGGAGATTAAGTACTAATAGATACCGTGTAGTATGGAAATAACATATGCATTGTTCTTACTGGAATAAAAATATGTCTAAAAGCATATATAGTAGAAGTGGTAATACGTGTTGATAGATTATGTTCATGTAATGTCGAAGCCCAAGTATTCTACTATATAAATCAAACCAAACCCAATATGAATGGTAATTGTATCAAAAACATAAATCCGAATACTATATAATTATTAAACATGTAACATATTGTGTAACTCATTTAACCCGATTAATAATTAGGTTCTTCAATAATAATTATTTTTTTGTATAAATCTATATGATTAATATCTCAACTAAACATGTTTATGACTCGATTAATTTATGTATTTAAAAAAATTAAAGTGAGTCAAATATTAGTTAAGTAGTTTAAAATTATAATTAGGTTAATCCATAGGATTATCAATAGAATTATATATAAGTGTGGGTGTGAACTAAATATCCAAAAGAAATTCCTAGTCCGTTCATATGCCTAGGTGAAAGAATCTTGTGCAGGGAAATTTTCTAATGAGTTGGTGAGAAAGGGTGGAAAATGGAAATCTAAATCCGTGAAAGAGCAATGTGAAAGTTACTTTCTGAAAACTCATCATCAAGGATCAAATTAATCCACACGTGAAATGTGGAGTCAGGAAGTCTGTCAAGACAGCTATTAAATTACCTTGAAATTAACTTCTCTCGTGTTGGGTTTCTGTGGAGAGGAAGGTGACCTATCTCTGATTCTTTGAATTCTCTAGAACAGCATGTACTACGGTTTTTGAATAATTGTTAGACAGAAAGTGACCGTTTCATCACTTACACGGAATTAGCCGTTATGTTCGGCGCTTACTCTTCTTTTGGTGTCAGTGGGGCTGTGACTGATCCGGGTGGGTCCCAAGGGCGGGACCTGGTTCAAGTGCGGTTGCCCGATCATGAGCTAGTCCCTGTCAGGAAGAGCGGCCTTAATTTTAGCTTTAACCCTATTCGTACCTAGAAAAGCAAATTTAGATTAGCCACTTCAAGTCCAAAGTTGGATCAAGGTAGATTCCGGTGAAATACCAATTAGTATTGTAAAGCATGTTTGTACATACGTTGAAACCTAAATTTTATCAACTTTCTAGCCAAAAACTCTTGTTCGAGTTTAGTAAGAATAAACGGCAAATCGAGAAGTTTATATAAACTCAAGCATGTGGTAAAACCGAATGTCTGCAGGCAGCAGGAGCATGTTGGTACTTGTTAGGCCTGCAGAGAGCTGCAAAATGCCTGAAAGAGGAATGTGCAGTGGCAAATTATTGTAGCACAAAAACACTTGCTTGTAAAAATCCTATCTACTATGGAACAACTAGCCTGTTGAAAGATAGAGCAAGACTTGCATGGGCAAACAACAAGCACGCGCGGTTTACTTGCCTGGACAGTGCTGATAATTTTGAATATGGAGGTTATAGATGGACAATTCAGCTTGTTACCAACGATAATCGCTTGGAAAAGATTCTGTTTCCACTTTTCTGGGGCCTAATGACACTAAGGTTTGCTCTCTTTTCACTTTTCTTCTTTATGCTGCTAAAAGTCTAAAGTTAAAAGAGGTGTTCCATCCGATTAGTGCTCCATTGATATGTACGCTGAAAGGACTAAAAGTTTCTGTGTAGTGAGCAAATGAGACATAGTTTCTATTTCCACTGATCACTCCATGTGAATTCCCACTTTAACTGTTTTAATCATCATGACTCTGAAGTCTGAACTACCTAGTTAGAACTTTGATTTGGATCCACATGTTTCACGCAATTCATCTTTCAAACTTTTTTTTTTTCTGGGGATGTGAACCATGGTTAGCCTCTTCATACTTGCTCTCCATCTCACTGAAAGTTCCATGTCGGGTGTGCATTTCTTCTTGGTACTAACTCCATTTATATGTGATGATCAGTACTTTTGGAAACTTGGAGAGTACCACAGAATGGTTGGAAGTCATATTCAATATTATTGTTCTCACCAGTGGACTCATTCTGGTCACTATGTTGATTGGAAATATTAAGGTACTGAACTCATTTGATCTTCTGAAGCAAAAAATGTGGAAATGTGGAAATGGGGCCTTTACAATTTATCTGCAAATTTTGTTTATGGGGGTCAAACAGGTGTTCTTGCATGCGACCACATCAAAGAAACAAACAATGCAACTAAAAATGAGGAACATAGAGTGGTGGATGAGGAGGAGGAAATTGCCTTTGGGTTTCAGGCAGAGAGTGCGTAATTATGAGAGGCAAAAGTGGGCAGCGATGCGTGGCGTTGATGAATGGCAGATGACGAAGAACCTCCCCGAGGGCCTCAGGAGGGACATCAAGTACCATCTCTGTCTGGACTTGGTGAGACAGGTACGCCCATATCATTTCTCCACTAAAAAAAAGCAGAAAAAAGATGTCTCCCCATATATTATGCATCTGTTTTCCTTTGCTACCACACCTTTTGTTTTCTTCCTTCTGTCTCTTCCCTCCTGATTTCTAGCTTTAAAGATCTCCATTTTGTTGTTTAACGGTCAAATCCCCAACCCCCATAATTGAAATTGACCCAATAAGGTTTTAAAAGGCAGCCATTGGGGCCAGCCTTGTGCTCCCACCAGTGTGTCCTTGCGCTGCCCATTTGTAGTTGGGCTTCACTCTATATCAGCAGTGCAACTTGGGCTGGAGTTTGGTCTAATAGAGCCGAACCCAATTTGATGTTTGAACGAGTTTGGTTAGGTTGTACTTCGTTAGATTTTTTTCAACTGGAATTCAATTTGGATCATGCTCGAACCAAGGTTAGGACCACCCAAACCCAATTTAATTTTTTATAATATTTATAATACATATTATCCTATATAATAATAATAACAATAATAATATTTTTTTTTGATATTTTTTAATAAAAATTATCAAAATTATATTATATCATTTTTTTTCATTTTAAAAAAAAATACAATTTTAAATTTTGTCCTATTTAATATTTAAATTTTCATATAAATATATATAAAAAAGTTTTTTAAAGAAATATTATGAATGAATTTTGAATTTTTACGCAATTCCCCCAATGTGAATTCAATTCGAGTTTAGAGAAATGAGATTGGGTAAGGGTTTGGATTAAATACCTCGGTTTAGAGGTTGAGTTGGGTTGAATTTGGTAAATTGTTTTTAAATTTAGGTTGGGTTTAGGTTAGTTGTCAAGCTGACCAATCCGCTCAAGTTGCAGTGCTACTCTATATGTATAAAGCGAATCTACCGTGTGACACTAACCTAAATACACGTTTATAGAACTTGAAATTTTGAAAATCTCATCTATTAGCAGTAATAGTATTAGACTAAGCACGAACAAGACTGATTTTTTTGGTTTCGAGCAATTTCTAATACTTAATAGAGTTGTTTCAGGTGCCATTGTTTCAACACATGGATGATCTAGTCCTGGAGAACATTTGCGATCGTGTGAAGTCCCTCATATTCACTAAGGGAGAAGTAGTGAGTCCTGACTTTGAGCATTCATTGGGAATTTTATTGCAAATTTTGGATTAGAATTGAGTCAGAATCTTTTATGTAGATAACGAGAGAGGGTGACCCAGTCCAGAGAATGCTGTTTGTAGTAAGGGGCCATCTCCAGAGCAGTCAAGTACTCCGAGATGGTGTGAAAAGTTGCTGCATGTTAGGCCCTGGAAACTTCAGTGGGGACGAGCTCTTGTCATGGTGCCTTAGAAGACCCTTCATTGAAAGGCTACCCCCATCTTCATCAACCCTAATCACCCTTGAAACCACTGAGGCATTTGGGCTAGAAGCTGACGACGTGAAGTATGTCACACAACATTTCAGATACACATTTGTGAAGGAAAGAGTCAAGAGAAGTGCGAGATACTACTCGCCTGGGTGGAGGACTTGGGCAGCTGTGGCCATTCAGTTGGCTTGGAGGAGGTACAAACACCGGTTGACACTCACTTCATTGTCATTTATCCGGCCAAGAAGACCCGTATCACGGTGCTCTTCGCTAGGGGAGGACAGACTCCGGCTTTATACAGCCATGTTAACTTCACCAAAGCCAAATCAAGATGATTTCGACTTCTGAAGTCGATAAAAAAAACTGAGTGGATCAGTGAACTTTTGTCTACAAAATTGTAAGTACTGTGAAAAATGTTCAAGCTAGGCATGTTCTTTCATTGCTTATTTCACAGCTCAATTTTGTAAAGGGAACCATCGGGTTCTTGGTTATAAAGGCAGGCCTGTTAATAAAAACAATCGTTGTACAATGGTCTGCAACTCATGTCACTTTTGTAGTGTCTGCCCGTGGGATGTGATCTTCGATCTCCACCTTGTAAATTCTGTCTATTGGACAGTGTTATTAAGGAAAGTCGTCACTTCTCCTCCCAACTCATCCTTTTTTATCATGGAAATTCGGTCAATTAATCTCCATTTAGTCATGTCAAAATTTCTATAGTGAACTCTACTGATTGATACCTAAAAAGGCTCATATCGAACAGCTAAAAATGTAAAGAAGAATGGAAGACATTCATCTCATGGAGCAAAGACTCGGATTTATTTAAGATGTAGATACAAGGATTGAGGAATGAAATAGTGGAATGTACGTTCTCTTATATCTATGAATATAGAAATGATTATTTGTCGAACCATGTTAAAATCTTATATACCTTTTATATACAAATTTATTTTTATTTTTATATTTTTACATTAACAATGACATTTGAAGCTTTCAATAGTCTAATATTGTCTTACAAAGAAATTTTCACACTATTAATGTGTGCCAAAGCAACAAATGAATTCTTTGTTTGTACGAAATTTCTAGTTAATTAATAATCGAACTTCAAATTTTTACATGTTGGTCATTTGCTTCCGTGTTCTTTCCAAAACTTCATTTGTAGTACATAGAGTGTGATATACATTATTCAACATGCTATTAGAGCTTTAGTTAACTTAGCATATCGAGGTCAATTCAAGTCCCCATCTATTTAAGTATTTGTCTATACATGAGATTGTCTATGTCTCCCAATACAAGCATAGGTCACAAGATAGTATTAGAACATGATATATACATTATACATTAAATTAATCTCTTAGACCTTTATCTATTTATACTTGAAATTGTCTCTACCTCCCATGACAGGTATAATCTATAAGGGGAGAATTACAAAATAGGGTAGGCTAAATTTGATAATTACTGGGAAGGATGGTGTCTTTTGATAATTCTTAGGAAGGACAATAATAGGCTTAAATACTAAAAACGCTCTTCAACTAAATGCTTTTAAAATTCAAAGCATTTAAAACACCTTACTTGTTTTATTAGAACATTTATGGTGCATGACCCCTACATTTATTGTAATTATTGACGTTTAAATTTTAAATAACAATTTTAGGTCTAACCCTTACCATTATTATATATAATGATAATATAATTTTTTATTTAAATTTACTATTTAAAACAAAAAATGCTTCTAAAAATACTTTTAAAATAACATTTAATGTGTTTTTTTTTTGTATTTTTTTATTCTAATTTTTAATTTTATTAAGAAAAATAAAAGTTTCATAATTATATTATAAAAATGGTAATTTTTTCATATATATATATATATATATATATATATATATATAATTTTAAATTGATAAATTATGTTTTTGTATTAAATTCAAGGGAGGTACACTAAGTTAATTTTCATATATAATTTTTTTTCCTCAATATATTGAGTGGATGATGTTAACAGATATGTTGAATATGAATGAGGTACAAAAAATGATCTATAAGATTATTATTTTTATTATAAATTTCAGATACAACAAAAATATGTTATAATTACAATATAAATACATTTATATTACAATACTTTACAATAAAATATAAATGAAAAAATTTTAAACTTTTTTTTTATAAAAGTGATAGTTTTGTATGATTATACCATATTTCATAACATACTTATATTATAAATTTTTTTTAAAAACAAATGAAATACTAATTTGAATTCACAAGACTGATAGTTTTATATATACAAAAATTATTAAATAATTTCAATGCATTGGATGAATGATGTTAATAAATTGATAATGATGTATTAATACTAATAGGGTATGAATATGCATTTTTAGAATTATTACTTTTATAATAAAATATAAGTACGACATAAATGCATTATACTTATAATACAAATACACTAACGTTACAATATATTACAATATAATTTAATTTATTTTTGTTTAATTTTTTCACATGCTATATTACCCAATTAGTAGTTGTATGTTATTAATTTCATTCAATAGTTGCGTGTTATTCAATTGAATATTTGTATATTATTCAATTGATAAGTGCTCGTGAAAAATAATTATTCATTCTATTATATTAACAAAGTTTTTAATTATATGTTACATATGTAAAACAACATAATAACCTTAAGATATGACTTTTATTTACGAGATATTGAAAATTATTTTTTTTTACGAGATTCTCTTAAACAACATATATATCTTTTTTTATTTTATTTATCCCATGTTACTAAAGGAGTAAAAAAAATGACAAATTTATTGATGTGATAATATAAAATAATTTATAATTAATACAAAATAATAAACTAGATTAATAATGCATGGTTTATTAGATTATTCTTAAAAAAATTTTAACTTTCAATTAGACTTATCATTTCCAAGTTCATTCAAGTAAATAATAAAATTATTTTTATCATTAACTTTTATAAGTAAAACTTTATTATACAAGCTATTGATAGTTTAAAAGTGAAAAACAATTTTTTGGGACAAGAGATGCACTATTGTTTGACTGGACCTATCATTATATATGGGTTCTACATTATTGATAATCTTAAAATCATTTATTGATAATATAAAAAACATATTAAAGGATAAAATTGTCATCTAAAAATTCTTGAGATAATGGACTCTTTCTAATAATTATCTTATACAGCCCATCCTATAAGGTAATTCTCCCCTCTACAAGTGAGAAGATATTAGAGTGTGAATCCTATATATTATAGGCTAAAATACTTTTAAGTTTTACACTTCTAGGTAAGGGCCACATACCATTGTTGTTTGTCCCTTCCACCATGAGTGCTATGGGTTGTGCATCCAAATCCTTTTAACGTTGAGCTTTTCAATCATGGCCAAATAATATATAGCATGGGTCCAGATCTTTTAATTAAGCTTAAGCTTTTTGGTATAAACCACATGTTTGAGGATGGACCTTTAGAGTATAACATACATTTAATGTAAGTCCAAATCATTTAACTTAAACTTTTAGTAAAGTTGTTTGTCTTTATGTGTCTCTTCTTTGATTGGATACTCAAATCAACCCATTGCCTGTGGAGCTTCATCATTCCAAAACCTGAACTCTCACTTATAAATATGATTGGAACTTTTTCTTACACTTATTTTGTCCTTTTTATCCCTTTCTTTCTATTGACTCTGTCAATTAGCATTAATAACTAAACCTCAATTCAACTTTCTCAGGAAAAAAAGTCCTCTTTGTACATGTTAAAGTTATCTCAATCCTTCACCTTTTATTCAGTGACTTTCCAGTTCATTCCTCAATCATCATCTTTGAAAAAGAATCGGGGTGGGGTCACGCATTGGACACATTCTAGACCCTGACTGCTAAAAATGTGTGGACGCCAAATTGAAGATCATGCAAGTTTTGTGTGGAGAAGCCTTTTCTATGGAGTACTTTATCCCATTTTGTATTCTTGCTATGAACTTTATTGCCATTGCAGTCAAATTAATCCATCAAAATGATCATCTTATTACGAAATATTTGAGAGTGATCCACCTTCTGATAAGTCCCATCGTATTATAAGTATGCCAAATCAAATAATTTCACTCTTCTGCTTATTCACTAAGCTTTCTAAGATGTTTTTATCTAATTGAATCTTTCTTTACAGTGAAGTTGATAATCCTTGCCAGACATGCATGCCAATTTTTCTCCCACTTGATAATTGTCTTTGCTCTTCTTTGTCCTCTTTACAGACACCCCTTGTCTTGTAGGCGTACGTGCAGTGCATCTTCTCTTAACTTTATTTTGTGATAGAGGTTTGACGTTCTCTTGGAATCTCGAATCATCTCCTGGATCAAGGAAATGAGGTAAGGATCTGCCAAAAAAAAAAAAGGGTCTGGTCTGGTCACTGGTACTGGTCTCTAGGCAATATTCCATGTTCATATGATTCTGCCATTCTTTTAATTAACTTCTTGAAGCTTAAATTTCCATGATAATGAAAAATGATTACTATATACATTGTTTCACTCCAAAGTGATCCTTATGAGCTATGATGTATAAAATTAAACACAAGATCAAGAGCAAAATGATAGCAAAGTAGAGTGCATTTGAAATTTTGTGCATTTTTTTTTTCTGTGGGTCCTCTATAGTTTACACAACCGGGGTAGGGAACAAGAAGAAATCAGAAGAGAAAGGAAAAGGAGCCCTCATGCTTTCACTGACTCCAACACTGGAAACTGGTTTGCCTGAGCCTCTGGACCAGCAGACCCCTTGAAGAGCAAAATTGCAAGGCTGGCAATGCGAAAGTAGATGAAACAGCCATAGCAATGTGTGACAAATGATCCAAAATCCGTTCCAACTATGCACTGCCACCCAGGTCCATGCGTCCTGTCAAATTCCTGCATTCGAACACAAACCCTATATCAGCAAGCAAGAAAAACAGACTAAACCACGTATACTTCAACAATTTTTTTTTTTGTGTTTTTGGTATTAGAACTTCACCTTTTTAATGAAACGTGCAATCTCGGTGGCCTCAGTGACATCAAAGAAGTCGAGGGCCTTTGCTGCCAAGTCTAGAGCATCTTGCTGCATGGTTTGCAGCATATCAGTCTCACCAATGACTGCCTTGCCTTCTAGCATGATGATTGCAGACTAAGTTGTGGAAAAGGAGGAGGTGGTAGAGGGCTTATATTATTGAGCTGGGCATAAAGGTTCTGGTGCTAGTGGGTCAGCCACGTATTTGTGTGTGGTTATTAACTGATGGTATGGGATCGTGCCTCGTGGATCTCTGATACAGACAAGCTGGTTGGACCCATGTGCTGGAAATGGCTTGAGGGTCTTGCCATCTAGAATGGCTAAGCAGAAAATAGATCAGAGGTGTAGGAGAATTTGATACTGCAGGCAAAGGCGATGAACACTCGAGGGATTTCATGGTCCCGATTTATCTCCTACACGTGGTGGGTGTTAATAGCTTGTGAGTTGGATTCTGCCACGTGTACTGGCCTGGCTGATACGTCCCCAATCAGTTTTTGTCATTTTCTACCATGGTCAGTTCTTGTTGGGAAAATGTGGGAGAGGATGAAGAGGTCTGTCACGGGCTGTTTACTAGAAAATTCTCCATTTTTGTAATAGCACATTAACAGCACCCCTAGAGCAGTAATTCTAGCTAAATGATCCTATGGAAGCTTTAATTATGTGGTCCGAATGTCATGAGAGCCAAAAAAAAAAACGTGAATTGATGATATTGTTATAATTTTTTTTTTCTATGTTTTTTTCTAAAGTCCGTTTCAGAATTTGACTTATTATTTATGACGTGGTCAATATGTTTACATCTTTATTCTATTACCTATATTTTATCATATATTTCTAATGATCTAGATTTGAAATTTGATAGGTATCAATTTGATATCTATATGTTTTCCCAAAAATTAAATTATTTGAATTCATTCAATATCGAATTGGATTCAAGTTGATTTAGTTACATGAGTAATTGGAATTACATAAGTTTAGACGTCAAATAAATTGTGTTGGACCAACATGACCTATTTGAAAATTATGGCTTGTTGTGTCAGCCCATGCAAACCAAATGGGCACTATGACCCATGTGCTTGCAGGCCAATTGTGTCATACTGTGTCATGTTGGTGTGTAATTCTAACTGGTCATGTTAGTGGGTCATATAAGTGGCTACTTCAATGGGCCACCCATGCTTTGTTGATGTTTAATTTATTTTTGCAAGTCATTTTATTGTATTAGAATTTTTTTTATTATTAAGTGAAAATATTCACACAAAACATTCCATTGAAGGGATCTCTTCTAATTGTTCTTACAAATAAATTTATAATATCTATATTATTTGAAGTATTATTAAAGGAAATATTAAAATTTTTGCTTTGTGTATCAAATTCTTTGAAAAATATTTATAAGAGGATCATATATACGTTGGGATAGAGCTATAAAAAGCATGATATAATATAATCAATTTGAGATTCATTAATAAATTTAGTTATTTATTTATGATTCAAGTTCTCTTTATTACCCCTTTAGCATTAATTCTTTATCTAAGCACTTATGTTCATATATCTTGCATTGTATATAACTTGGGTGCATAAAGAGTTACATAAAAAATTTGAGTCTTTGTGTCCTTTCAAGGTGATATAACTAGTTCATAATATATTCATGGATTTGAACAAATCCAATAGAAATTATGATACACTACCTCCTAATTGGAGAATCGACTTGTTTGGATTATCGGGAAGACTTTAGAAGGGTGAGTGCATTAGTGTATATGATTACACATTGGACATGAGATACAATGAATCATGATATTTGTCATCTAATGGTTACGATTCATTAAACTATTATACTGTATAGACTTTTAACCTTGAGAGGAAATTGAGTTTGTATTGAAATTAATAAAAAACTTTTGACTTAAGGTGGTCACATATTCCATACAGATTAGGTTACTATTGATTGAAACTAGTAACAACATGTATTCTCAATAGAGATAACATGATATCTCATGAGATTGTTACAACGTGTTCCTTTGGGTGATTTTAATGATATGTGATAAGGAAAACTATAGTTATAATAATTCATTTAGTAGAATTTGACATATGCTTTTTATAAGTTAGAATATGTAAATTGATCACATGATAGGAAGATCTGTAACTCAAATATTAGAGAGGTAATCTTGAAATGTTGATAGTACCTTATTATATTATATATATTAATTCATGAGGAGTTTGCATATAGTGGATGGTAAATCATAAACCCAAGCTTTGCTTCATTGTAATTTCATAAACTACTAGAGTGCAGATAACTTTTTTCAATCGAGTGTTAAGTTAATTTTAGAATTAGATTTTGAGGGAATCAACATTTTCCCATAGGTCTTAGTGGTCCTTGCTCAATCTCCTGTTTTATAGTGGCACGTTTGTTTGAGAGATTTTGAATTTTTAGTTTATAAGTGTGTATAAGGGTGTTTTGATAATAAAAAATATATAAGGTTACACTATATTTATGAATTGACTTTTTTTATTAAGTTATATATTAATTAATTAGACCTCATTAGGACTAATTTATTAGGACCCAAGTAGATTGAATAAAATGACCCAAGCCTAAGTTGGTTTCAAGTTACTTAAGCTCGTTGAGAAGCTTATAAATATCCCTTTAGAGGTTAGGACTTCAGTTTTTTGCCATTGTCTTCCAAATAGAGAAAAACCTTAACCACCTCAAAGAAAGAGAGAGAGAAACTCACCCTTCTCTTATGCCAAGATCCGTGAAAGGAGAGATTAAACGGAAGATCTTTAGTTATAGGGAATGAAATACTTTCCATTCAAGACCAATACAATACCACAGGATTGTGAGAATGATGAGGCAAACTCTTAGGAGAGAGGGGATAATACATTGAGATGGTTGAACGCATGTAGGGATAGTTAAACATGACAAATAGAATCATACAACTTCACTTACACCAGCTAGATTTTTCTTTAAAAGCAACCTAATAATAGAAGCAATAATAAACCAATAATATCCATAACAAAATATCAACAACAATACACTAAATGTAAAGAGGAAAACTTTCCTAAAGAAGTTTAAAAACCACAGAGAAAATATCTCTCAATATTCTTAACAAGCAATGGGGATAAAAGGTTCTCTCTAGATGTCTATGGGATGAAGTTAGTGGAATATGTCAACAGATTAAGATGGAAAAACCATAATTTTATTCCAATAATAGAAAGGAGTAATATGAGGATTTTGTTGAAAGATAAAGTTTCACAAATGAGTTGTGAGATCAATCAACCAACCAACATCCTTTCAAAGGAAGAAAGAAAAATGCTTCTTTCCCTACTAATTTTGTGCTCCAAAGCAACCATAACACACAAATGAGCTTGTCTGTATATGCCCAGTTGCCCACAAATGAGCTTTAGTTGATGCCTAAAAGAATAACCCAAAACAGGCTTTAAGAACCTCAACCCTAATGGTTAGGACCAAGGGCCTAACCCAACGAGCTCTGCCTCTAGCATATTAGAGAGACACCCATTGGAACTCCATTACATGGATTACTTTTAAGCTTGTCATTCTAATGCACAGCTCAAGATTTTGCTTAGGAACCACATTTTTGTATATCAAAGACATTGTGAATCTTTTTCAACTTAGTAGCCTTCTCTCCGATTATATCCCTCAACCAATGATAGCTCACATCAATGTGATTAGTGTACTCTAGATAATTCTCATCTTGCTTCAAACCCAGTCCTTAGAGAAAACAGTCCAACCATAAGATTTCGTTCATTACTTCAATAACAGCTATATACTTGATTTATTTATTTTTTATTTTTTATTAGTGGACAAGGCAACGAACCTCTGCAACTTAAACTGCTATGAAACAACTCTCCCTTTAAGGTGACCAAATACTAGATTATGTAGATCTCCAATTATAAATTCCATCAACCATATCCCTACCTAAACCATTCTAAGAATGTCTGAGCTCCCCCAAAGCATAAGCTCACATATGAGTTGTCTTTAAAGTAGTTGAAGATCCACTTCACTACCTACTACTGCTCCTTCCTAAGATTAGATAAAAACTTGCTCGCAATCTTAATTACGTGATCTCCATATTACCTTGTGTATACCATGACAAACATCAAACTCCCTACAATTGATAAGTAGGAAATAGTTACCATCTTGTTTCGCTCATCATTTGAGGTGGGAAGAGACTTCTTATCAAGCTTAAAGTGACCACCAAGAAAAAAGCTCACTAGCTTAACTCCTTTCATGTTGAACCTCTCAAGCAACTTCTCAATATAATTCTATTGAGATAACTACAACTTATTGGAAATTTTGTCACGGGTGATTTACATCCCAAAATTTGTCTAACTGCCTTCAAATCCTTCATGTCAAAAACAGATGACAAATCCTTTTTTAGCTTGTAAATTAACTTAGTACTTTTTCCACCAATAATTATGTTATCCACATATTGCAATAACATAAGAAAATTATCACCAGAGTATACTACTTGAAGTAGACACAAGGATTTGCTGTTGTTTTCTCAAAACCATAGCTTATAATGAAAAGAAGTAAAAAATTCTTGTACCACTACTACCTTGAGGCCTACTTCAAGTCATAAAGACTCTTCTTCAATTTGCAAATCATGTGCTCTTTCACTCTCAATAGAAACCCTTCTAAGTGCTTCATGTAGATTTCTTCTTCGAAATTGCTATGAAAAAAAAAGATAGGCCTTCACATCCATCTATTTAAGCTCAAGATCTAAGCTAGCTAATAGCCTCAAAGCAATCTTGATGAATCGTTCTCTTTGGAGAAAAAATTGCATTTTTTTTCCCAAAGCCTATAACCAGCTTCATTATCACACTCAAAGGTCTGAAATTATGACTCAACTGAACTATAGAAGATGTTATAATGTCTATATCAATTAGATTAGTGCCATTCATATCTCATTTATTATTTTGATTTACCATTGATTTAAGTGGCAATCATTGCAACCATAATGGGCAACAAGTCAACATAAAGCTTTAAAATATCAGGGCCTTCAACCAATACTTCATGCCTTATTACGAATGATCACTATTCCTAATTTATGGCTATAAACACTCCTTTATAAAAGCTTAATGAGTTTAAGAAAGCGCAACTCCTCTAACCTATTGACGTTAGCACCCAATTCTAGTAGTAGGGAACTACTCGATTCTTTTATTGATGCCATCATTGTACGATGTCTCATGTTCCACGTTCTATTGCACCTTGTAAATATTCTAAGGTAAGAAAATATTTTCGTGCCAAGTACGTTCTTCTATTAACAAAAAAACTTATCAACCTACAAGAATCATACTACCATAAATATCGCACAAATGTTCTTGAGCTGTTGGATTCTTTCATCACATCACATGCTTATACACAGTTTCACTTCCAAGGATTTGAAGAAGAATTAAAATATTGGTCAAAGAGGGGCATGTGGTTGGTCACCAAGAACAAAAACTGTGAGAGCTGAATCCTATTAATAAATCTCCCATTACGTACCCGAAAAGTTAAGTCACCTGTGTCCTGGAAGATTTCAGCTTTCTCTTTTTTTTACTCTTTTGTTTATGGTTGAGATTTCTTCTTCAGCCAGCTTCCATGCCATAAAGTGGTGGTTGCCTTCAACCCCAACGTGTCACCGACGCACCCGTGTCGGCGACGACACCTCAGACCCCCCACCCACCACCCACAAACCGACACCACCTCTCCCTCTCCTTTTCTCGTACATTTAAAAAAGAAAAAAAATGAAGGGTGAAAACAAAGATATATTCAGAACCTCCATATTTCTCTCTCCACCGCCCACTTCTGGCTTCTCCCTTTTCGCTACTTATCTTTCTCTCCTTCCGCCTCCCTTACATTTCTCTCTCTTTCTCCTCGTTTTCCTTTCTTTTTTTTTTTTTCTCTCTCTCTGATCTCTCTCTGCGTCCCTACGCCACCGCTTTTTCCGGCCGAGAAGAAACACCGCCGCAATGGGTCGCTTCTTCTCCTGCTTAACCAGAGGCGGCTCTGCCACCAGCAAGACTAAGGACTCTTCCGAAGGAGACCACTCCGCGGGGGGCGATGAGGGAGGGGCCGTGGCGGCGGCGGCGGTGGTGGTGGAGCTGTTCTCGTCGCAGGGGTGCGCGACGTCGCCGGAGGCGGAGCTGCTGATATCTAGGCTAGGGAGGGGGGATTTTGGGCTGGGCCGGCCGGTTATGGTGTTGGCGTACCATGTGGACTACTGGGACCATATGGGCTGGAAGGACCCATTTGGGTCGAGCCAGTGGACCGTGCGGCAAAAGGCCTATGTTGAGGCCCTAAAGCTTGACACCTTGTTCACTCCCCAGGTTGTGGTCCAGGGGAAGGCCCACTGCGTTGGGAATGACGAGGAGGCTTTGCTCTCATCCATTGGAGCTGCACCTCCAATCCCTGCTCCTACCCTCCAGGTTAGTATAGTCGTAGTCCCTTTATATATATTATTGCATGATTTTTGCATCTCAGACATGTGCTAAGATTCTCTCCATCAGGTTCACTAGGAATCGTTCCTTTTTTTTTTTTTTCCTGTTGATAGTTGTGTATGTTGAAATCCCCGGTTCTTCCTGTTCCTTAGTAGGTGGAAATGAACTTCCAGAGAGAGATAGAGGCCCTTTTTCTTGATGCACTGCCTTATGACAATTTTCTTTGAACAGGCAACCTTCCAAAGGCCTTCACCGGACACCTTACGAGTCTCCATAACAGGTGCTCTAAGGACAAAGGTGGACAGTAATGGTGCTGATGTCCTGGTGGCTCTGTATGAGAATGGGCTGATGACAGACTGCCCTAAGGGAGAAAACAAAGGCCGTGTCCTATCCAATGACTTTGTCGTTCGGAGACTTGAGAAGCTCTGCACTGTTAAAGACATCTCTGCCAAGAAGACGGTAACTGGAACTGTTAACCTCACTCTGTGGGATAGTTTCAATAGCAGCAAATGTGGCATTGCTGTCTTTGTCCAAAACAAGTCTTATCATATTTTTGGTTCTCAGAACTTTGAACTGCCTGATAATCTATAGAAGGTTGAATGGCTGATCTTTTATTCACTGTCATATTCCAGCTCCTTGACTATGTACAGGGGACATGTTCTGTTCTAGAGTCTCGACTTTGTTGTTTGTCTACCTATTTCATATTTTAGGAGGTCGAGAGAGGGAGAGAATTCACATTCATGTATGAAGTTCCATTTCTGATTTGGACATGAATGTTTATCTGAATTTCTATTTTGGTGTGAGACTAGTAAATGCTTTGGCTTTGAGCTATATCGACTCGCATTACCGCCTTAATGCAATGGCATCTAGGAAGCAGGGCTAACAGCATAAATGCAAGTATGCATCTTATACTCTGCACCCATTTCCCAATTCTACATGATATTATAATATTCTTTATGCATACTGTTAAAGCTAATTTCTTTGATTAGCTCGACCCCACGGCCCCTATATCTCCTTCGGTGTTATTTTATATGTGATGCATTTAGCTTGACTAGTAAACAGCAAATTATGTTGAATCCTAGAGCTTTTCTGGATTTGATAGTATGGTTCTAGCTAAATTGCAATCATATATTGGACTATAGCAGCCAGATATACTTGTTAAAAATACATATCATAACTTTGAATTACAAGATGTTACTTGAGATTTTAGGTAGTTAAGCTCAATCCTGTTTTTATATACAGCTTCTGGGGGTCATTGAGAGTGGGGTAGTGTGTCTCCATAGACCTTTCTCCCTGGTCCCAAAAGGGCTTCAGAGGGCGGCCCTCAATTGGGTCCCCAGCAGCTCAAATAAACTACCAACCTCAAAGATTCCTCTGCATCACTCTGCTCCTTACCTTTGGTAACCTGCTTTGATGCATCGAAAGTACCCAGCCGGGGTCTCGCCTGAGAGACCGCTGACCCTATTGCCATCCATCTCTGCTTCACAGCAGATGATTGAAGTTTGATCAGATGATCTTTGAGCCCAAGTGCTGCCCCCAGTGTAAGAGCAATGCAGGCTGTGTCTAAAGGCCTCATCTTTAAGCTTCAGAAAAGATCATAAGAAGAGAGGTCTCGTGTAGAGGTGTTGGGGATGAGGTCTATGTGCATATATACATACACCTTATAAAGGAAAGGTTTTTTTGTAAGTGGTATGTGAATACCACTGGAAAAAACCAGCAACCCCTTAATATGGAAAGGCAGAGACCATATTTGTGTGGCCTTAGTTTTCTCTTCAGGATTACATTTCCTATTCACTTGAGTAGGAAATCCATGAAATGCACTGTACATGGACTTGTACTCAGTGTCCCCTTCTCAACTTTGTTTTTTCTCACTTTAGTTATATGGGTTCTCATTCGTACCTTGTGATGAGGTCCCTACCATTCACCAGCCCCCTTATCCTGGATGATTACAGAGGCTCACAATAATCAACAGTTCCCTTCAAAATGGTGGTTTTCCATGTTGAGATGAGAACACCCGGGTACAAATAAAGAAAGATTAAAGATTTTAACATGGTTCAGCAATCAAGATGATCCCTATGTCCATGGAGCGTCTCAACACTCAAGAATCCATTAATCAAGATGGTGAAGCTTCTCCTTCTCTTCGTAATTGTGGCTGCACACACAATTCTCCCTTTCTTTAACGAATCGTTAAATCATAAAAGGATTAAAATATAACAAAGGCAAACTCGCCATTCAATAGGGACCCTACGAGCTCAACGGGGAACTCAACCCTCAATCCTCAACATCATAAAACTGACGCAAGCTTCACAATCCGAGGTGTTGAGTTTGAATGAAACTCATATTTCTTGCCCAAATAGCCAAAACCCTGCTGCCGTAAGTTCCATATCATTCAGACTGAAGGGCAAATTCAAATCCTCCCCCAGTTTCAGCTAATTGTATCAGAAGAAGATTGAAAAAACACAATGGCAACAAAAAACTAGTGGCTCTGTTTAGGCTCATCCTTTCTTATGAGGAAGGGATTAGCTTCCATAATGTCGCTTATATCAGTCTGGTTTTTATTTTTTCTGTTCTTGATATCTGTTACAAGGTAAGAACATCTGGGCTAGTCTGGACTGGGTCGGGCTGATTCCGGGCTTTGGCCTGAACTTTTTGGGTAGACTTGGGTTGAGCGTCGGGCTGCTGTGCCAAACAAATTTTCATGCCCGAGGAAGGTAGTTTTGGTTTTTACTTCAAATTTATTTCACTTTAACATTTTTATATAAAGATTAAATAATTTAAAAATACATAAGTTTTTAATTAATATTAGTTATGGTTTATCTATACTACTTATATAAAAGTAGTAGCCGTTTTTCGCTTTTTATTTCCAAAAATACCCTTATCAATACTAATAATCAATTTAAAAGAGAATATAATTTTTTCATTTTGTTGGGATTTTAATTAGTTGATGTAAAAAAAGTCATTCCTAAAATTATCATCACAAATTTAAAAGATAATTCAAAATTTAACATTTTCAATACTAATAATCAACTTAAATATAAATTTAATCTTTTCATTTAGTTAGAGTTTTAATTACTTAGTTGTAACCATTGCTGAAATTATTATCACAAACCTAAAAGGTAATTCAAAATTTAATATTTTTCATACTCATTTTATTTCTAGAAATACCCTTATCAATACTAATAATTAATTTAAATGATAATATATTCTTTTCAATTTAAATAAGAATATATATATATTTTTCATATTACTTGATGTAACAAAAACCATTCCTAAAATTATCATCACAAACTTAAAAGGTAATTCAAAATTTAATCTTTTCAATACTAATAATCAACTTAAATATAAATTTAATCTTTTTATTTAGTTAGAGTTTTAATTACTTAGATATAACTGAAATTATTCCTGAAATTACCATTACAAACATAAAAGATAATTCAAAATTTAATATTTTCTATACTCATAATCAACTTAATTGGGAATTTAATTTTTTTTGTTTATTTCGTTAGAGTTAATAGAAGTCATTCTTGAAATTGTTTTACCAAACCTAAAAAGTAATGAAAATTTTAATCTTATTTGCTTTCAATTTCTATTATATTAATTGTTGCAATAGGGATTTAATTTAAGGTTTTAATTACTTAACAAAAATTGGTATGTTCATAACTTCATTTTGATTTTATATTCAAATTTAATACTTCATTTATATTCAAATTCAATCATGAAAGTGCTCTTAAGAAACTATAAAGGAAAATGTTAATGTTTGTGAGAAACCTTTCAAATTGGACATTCATCTTTGACACAACGGTTCAACATCCCATCTAGCACAAGTACTCTGTCCTTCTTCCTGTTTGATAAAGTGCCCCATCATCCACTGATATGATGTTTATCAGTCTCAACTATTGATTTTGGTTTATTTATAATAGGTAAAGAGAGACATCTGGTAATGGTAAGAAATCATCACAAAGTGTTTTTCCGATTTGGAATTTAGAATTGAGATGAACAATAGTTAGGGTTTGTTAGGAATTCTCCCACAAATCAAGTTTTTTTTCTTCTTAATAAAAAATTTTAAATATTTTAAATCATATTTGAGTGTGTTTTGAGAAAATAAATAAAATATATTTAATACTTATATTTACTATTAATTTTTTCATCTTATCTTATCCTATCTTTCATTCATTCGATGAAATGAATTAATTTATTTTAAAAAAATTATATGAAACTTTTTACTTTTTATCACTATAATAATGATTTTCATTTATTTTGAAATATTTAAATCTTTTAAACTTTTATATTTAATTAAATAATAGTGAATTAATAATAACACTTATTATATTATATATAATTATTGAATAAAAAGTTTTATCACTAGTTTACATTATTTATTTAAATAAATTTAAATTTTATTAAGAAAAGTAAAACATTATTTTAAAAATATTAAGATTTTGATATAAAATTTACCAAAATGATAAAAAAAATTTCTAAGGAGATTTTAATTCTTTTGATTTTTTTAAATATTTTTTTAACAAAATTTATTTTTCCTTTATATTTTTTCCAATTGATTGAATAATTTGATATATTATATAATTTTCTTTGATATGAAATTATTCAATTTAATCTGGATTCTATTTTCTATCTTTTTCTTAATCCACAATTTTCTTACTCAAATTAATTCATTTTTGTTCTTATTTTTATTAAAAGTCTCTTATATATATATATATATATATATATATAATATTTAGACTATATTAAAATAATTAACACAATACAAATTTAGTGTAAAAGAAATAAACAATGTGTTTAAATTAAATTTGGTAAATATTATAGCTAAGGACCAAGGTGGTATTTATTTTTTTAATCTAAGACAATTGGTTAAAAAATAATTTTATTATCATAAAATTTGGTGCTGAAAAGTATAATCTTATTTATGTCTAATCCCAATTATTTTTTAAATTTCGTTTCATGTTTAATTGAATTATTTGATTTTGAATCTCTACTTGACTTGTACATGACTCTTGGAAGAATAAATTCACATACTAATTTTATTTGTTGAACCTTTTTCATATTCTCTCACGTGTTTTGGCATATGTACATTTACTATGATTAAAAGGGTCATTGGAAACCCAAATTTTAAAATTTCACCCTCCATCTTATTTTGACCTTATTTGAATAAATAACCCTCTCTTTTAAACCCTCTATATATATATATATATATATATATATATATACTTGAAATGATAAAAACAACATTTATGTCAAATTTTTAAGTAAAAACATGGGAAGAGTTAAATTTAGATCATTCCATCTCTTTTATCCAATTAATTCTATTAATTATATTTATTTTTCTTTCGTATTTTTTTATAATAAAACTAAATATAAATCCCCGTGTTCATGGCACGACCATACATAATGAAATAAAACTCTTAATTTCTTATCTTTCGATCTCAATAGAACTCTATCATCTAAATAGAGTCTTACAAATAAATTTGTTTTATAAATACACTAAATCATTGATATCGAGTGTAAATACACTAAACCAAAATTGATTTTGATCTATAAAATTCATTTTTTTAAAAGAATTATTAAACATATTTATCTTAAACCTCTTTAAAAACATATTTTATAAAAATAAATAACTAAATAAATACATCAATAGAAGTGTTGAGTAATAAAATTTGAAATCAGTTATAATTAAAAATATATTCACACCAAACCTTAAGAAATCTACCTTTTAAGCTTTCAAATAAATATTGGTGGTTCTCAACCAACCCACATAAAAAAGAAAGAAAGAAAAAATTGTCTTGTTAGTTGTTACCAACCATCTACCTAAGGAAAAATAACAAACCCATTATCATAAAAATAAAATAAAAGATTAAAACATATAAAAACTTTTGACCACATTATATATCAATCAATTACAATTTCATATTAACATCTCGATATTCAATGACATTTTAAGATTTAGTGTAAATATACTGAAGCACGATTGATTTCAAATTTCATAAGACAACATATATTCTATCTATAAAATTTATTTTTAAAAAAATCATTAAATGGGCTTATCTAAAACACCGATTATAGTTAAATATATCCACACCAAACCTTAATCGATCTAAATGAAATTTACCTTTTCAACCTTTCAAATAAATATTGGTGGAACTCAACCAACCCACACAAAAATGAAAAAAGAACAAAGAAAAATGTCTTTTTACCAACCCATCTACCTAAGGAAAATGAACAAACCCATTACCATAAAATAAAATGAAAGATTAAAAGATATCAAAGCTTTTGACCAGAGTATTAAAAAAAAAAAAAGGTTTCATTTAATATACATAAAAAAAAAAAATCAATTCTTTTTTCTAAAACCCTTTTATAAAAAGCCAACACCTTTTGTTTAACAATTGATTCATATTTATCCCCATCTTTACGAATAAAGACACTTTTTCTTTATACCATTTTCAGTCACAATCACTATAAGCTCCACCCTTATCCAAATTCCATACTAGTAAAAGAATTCAGTATCCCAATTTTTTTATCCATTCTCTAACTTGCAGTGTCATGCCAATAATAGCAACTTCAGTGAACCTCCCACATGCCTTGCCCATATGTTTATAAAATAGAAATAGGGTATAAAATTCATAGTAATGTTTTAACAAACTAAATAGTCGGCTGTCACATCTCTCTTACATAAGCTCACAAAAAGACAAGTGTTGACTGACTTCTAGAAGAAAATCAGCATTTGCTGCTAGGAGATGAGGATAGGGACCTAGAGGCTGTTGTATTGAAATACAAGGTCAGTATCTAGCCAGCGTGTGGAAAAAGCTTTAGTGGTGAGAGTGTCACCAAAGATCCTCCACAAGTGGTCACTGTGAGGATAATCAGTCTCCGGAGTGTGTCCCACTCACAAGAAGAAGGCCCAGATGTCTATGAACTGCCCTTTTCCCCTATCATCCTGGGCAATGAAAAGGGGAAACTTCTAGGTAACCAGGTTTTGGAATTTGGTAGGTTTAAATTGGTATCTATGCAGTAAAGGACACAAAAAAACAAGGAAGAAGAAAGAAGAATTCAGCATGCTGTCTAAATTGCAGTAAGGGATCAATTATTTCATGTAAGGATAGTCCCATATAAAACAAGACAAAAGCAGCAGGCAGAGATCCAGAATCTAAACCCAGCTGTATAGCAATTAAGTTTATGCTTTGGGTGTCATAATTATGTTGTTCTCATAGAAAAGAAAATTCCATTATCTACAAGGAGGGGTGGCTGAAGATGAGGAACTATGCTCTCCACATGATTCATCTCACAAATAATGACATCAAAGCACATTATTGTTCTTTACATGTATCCCGAAACACAAGGTCTCCTTACCCCAGCCTCCCCCATCTTCTACAATAAACACAAAGACAAGGGTAGGCCTGGTAGAGAATGTGACAAACTTTCCACTCTAGCAAAAGCACTTACAACAGAGCAAACTGCGATTTACACCGAGTCTACAGCTTCAACCTGTTGCTGAGCCAGATATTTCTCTCTGCGCTCTTTCTGGTAAAAGATAGTTAGATGAAAGTCAGGTAAGAAAGTTTTGAAAACGAGTCAAATGAAAGCATTTATGATATCCTTACCCATTCATCTATGACTAGACCTTCACCAATAACACGGGGACCTATCTCTGGTGGAGGTTTCTTGCGTGCTTCAACCGCAGCCTCAGCTTCAGCCAACTGACGCTTTAGTTTTTCCAATGCCTTAAAGGAAACAACCACAACACATTATTGGCATATTCATCGTGTAACTTGAACAAGCACGAATCATAGAAACTATCAAAATTATTTAATTTCAACTTACAGGACTAGGGCGCTCCACATCTAAGAAGACAACATGCAAAATTCGCTCAACAGATACTTTCTCCTTTTGCTCATCAAACTGTAAAATGTTAGTTCAGCATCAATCTACGTCCTTTCAGCAATCAGATTATCAACAGAGCTTCTACTAGAACTATTATTACACCCAAAAATTAAAAGAAGTTCACAATTCAGGATGATATCCACAGGTTAAACTGCACTTAGTTTTCAATTATCAACCTCATCCAGAGCAATACTGCATGTAGCAGTCCCCCAAAAGGGAGGAAAGGAACAATAAAGTCTAAGGACTTTTTTAAGTCTTAGTGCGAACATTCAATTGCTCTATAAATTTTTCGACAAAATTTTTTTCCACTTCTAGAAATCCATGTGAACCTTTTTGTTCCATCACATGAGTATACGCTTTTCCGTCTTCCATAATGTCTCTCTCTCTCCCTCTCTGTTCTAGACTATATATTATAAAATATTTGTAACAAATTTTTTATAAATTTTTTGTTAACTTCTAGAAATTTGTATTAGTATATGTATGGTAACTTCTAAGAATTCAAAGTAATATCATAATCTGCATTTTTAGTATGATTAGTACAACCAAAGCCCTTACTGAGGCATCAACTCACTTAGTACACACAGCCAGACCACATGCCACTCACATTAGACACTTTCCAAAAGTTGAAGCAACAACATAACATTATTAATAAGCAGAGCCATATAACTCACCAGTTCAGGTACATAGTCCATTCCTGCTTTCACCTTCAAGCTCATTATCTTAAACTTAACATTGCTCTTCTGATCAAGTTGTTTCTCATTTTTCTCATTGTTCTCAGGATGCTCCATGAACTTGAAAACTGTTAATCAGATTCAAAATATAAAGAAAAATTAAAAAAAAAAAAAACTAAAGTTAAACATTTTGGGTAATCCATAAACTCAACCCATGTCAAACTCCAACAATTCCACTGACCAATGAGAAGTTGAAAATTACTGAGGGAAAGAGGACAAAGTAAAATCTTATTACCAGTTGCAATAATGCTTTCCCCAGGAGCAAGAATGCCGCCAGGAGGGCGCATGTAACAGCTCTTAGGTGCGGTAGTTTGGAACTACAGTGGGATAAACAAACCAGTTAGTTCCTTCAATGAGATAGTAACAGTGATAGCAGATGGACCAAAGATTCAGTGGCATTTAAACTTCCCATAGATATTTGACAAGCCCATTGCATTTCAAAAACACAACAGCCTTATGTGTCTAAGAAAAGAATTCATTTCAAACTGGAGGCAGGAAAACAAAGATGCGCTAAATGCTATTAAGTTACACAGGTAATTCATTGCAGATGCTGCATAAAACACCATGTGTTCTCTAAATTTCCATTAACATCCAGAAGCCTCATTAGCAGACACAGCATTACATAATATATATAAAATTCTTCAACCAAAGCATGGACAATCCATGAAAGAGTTTCACTATCAGCCAGAAACTGTGGAAATATATAAATTTTTCTAAGAAAATACCTTGAAGGCTACGTGAGACCTGCTAGTGTTTTTCATCCTGACGGCGCTCTTGACCTGTTTTCCAGGTTCATCTTCAAGATACACAAACACAATAAATAATCAGGCAAGATCGATAATAAGGCACCAAAATAAAATGGAGTTTCATGAACACTAAAGTGTGCAACTTTGTGTGCGTTTTAAAACTATTACTTCTTGAGGACCCAACTGTCAAAATTGCCCAAGAAAAGCAATTGGAAAACAATTTACAACCAATCCTCGCAATTCTGCATATTGATAAAGATCCAATTTTTTCACCCAGATTAAGTGAGCAGCAACCAGCTTAAGGCTGATTTGGGTATTATTCAAGCAAAATCACTTAACTTCCTCCATCTGGATGCTGAGGAAATGTAGAACAAAAGAGGAAAATTTTCCAGTCTTAACAATTGTTGCTACTGAAAATCTTAAAATTTTAAAATTCCTTTCTACCAAGTCAAATAGTTTAATTATGCCCAGCTGAGCAGAAAACTCTCCTTTCATTTCTCGAATTGGAAAATTCCAATACTCAAAAACTTAAATTTCTTTCTTTTTTTTCCCCAACATTTTCTCGCTCATCACCTCCATTTAGAAATGGAAATTCTTTTGAGTCCCTTTTCAGGTTCACTTCTTAAATATGAAAAAAAAAAAACTCAACCACTCAACTAATTCGAGCAGTTATATCAGTAAGCTGAGATTTTTCTTTTCTAGCTTGCCAATCATCTAACCACTTTCTCAGCAAACAAACAAAAATGAAAAACGAGGATGCAAGCAAATGAAATAAAAGACCAAAAACAAAAAATAAATAAAAAATAAAAAATAAAAGATTAAAAAAATTAAACAAAACCCAAAGAAGCGAAGTCAATTGAGTCGTCCAAAAGCCAACAAATTAAGAACACAAGAACTAAAAGTCAAAGAGTAAAAAACAAAACAAACCACAACGACGACGTACAAGGAAAGTAGAGATTGTTCGCCGGATCAAGCCTGAGCCTCCGGCGAGTTGGAAGAAATGATCTCGCCACCGACGAGACCTTGCTCGGAGACGACCGCGTATCCGTGTCGTCCACGTGGCGGCGGCCCCTGATTTTATGCTGCTGAAAGTTTTGAGTCGACGACGACGACGGCGAACCGTTCCCTGATTGCCAAAACGGACAGAGCCGCCAGAGCTTCCCCTCCGATGACGGCTTGCGGCGGTCGGCGATTCCCATGGCTTCTCCGAGAGCTGACTCAGTTCAGTTAGATAATTCAATCGACCTCGAAGCTATAACCCCGGCACCGCCGGCCACTAGAATTCCATTTCCCGGCCACCTCTCTCTAGTTTCTCTCTCTACAAGTCTATTAGTATTTATTAGATTTCCAGAACATAGCAGGGAGGGCAAAAGTGGAAATTTAACTCAAAAGGCCGGATCTCAAAAGTGGACTTTTCTGCTATTGACTTAGTTTTGACGTCCGTGCCCGGTTCCCTGCAATATCTGAAATTCCCACTTCCAGGGGGTCATACATTCTAGGAAAAGAATTAGCGGATTAGCGGCTTAGCGGCTTTACCATACAAATGGGTCGTATGTCAACCTCATCACTCCCATAATTATTAATTATTAATTATTTCATTCCATCCTCTCCCCCTTTTGGGTGTCTTTGAAGAAAGATTTTGAACTACAATCTCATCATTGATTTAATTTTTTGAAAAAATTAATATTAAAATTTAAATAAATAAAATAATTGAGAAAAGAAAACCGAAGACGGAGGAAGAAAATGGGTAGTTTAGGACATCAAGGCATGTCGGGTGAGTTAGTTGGGGAGGTTAGAAAATTAATTTGGTATTTAATGACATTGGGTTGAGTGACTTGGCATGCAACACACATGTATCATTGGTAGGTTGACTTATTAATATGATAATGATATTCTTTTTTTTAAAAAAATAATATTTACGATTAAAATATCTAAATAAAAATTATATTATATTCTAATATTTGTTGTTAAAATTTTGAAATGTTTAATATTATTTGGAAAATATTTAAATTATTTCAATATATAAAAACAATATATATTAAATAATATGATTAGTATTATTTTATAAAATATGGTTCCTTTTTAACTACAAATTTAATTTTTTGATAAAAAAATATAAAAAAATTAATAAAAAAATCATTTGTTTTTAGTTTAGGATTAACATATACTCTATAAAAGAAATTAAAAATAAAATAAAATAATATATCCCATCAATTATCTCATTATATTTGATTGAACTGATAAGTAATAAAGTAACAATAGTTTAATTATAAATAACAGATATTAGGCAAGTATTATTGAAACTCTTATGAATACCATTAGGCTTGATTAATTGCATGTGATGGGTACAAAATGAGGTCGATCATAGATGGGCTTGGATATGGAACTTCGGGCCTAAATTGGGCCTTTTAAACAAGTTCTGGGCCTTCTGGCCGAACCTAGGCCCAAATATACTTCGGGATTCAAGTGGCCCAGGCCCCAGGGTCCGTCCTTAAAAATAGCTTTTAGACTTGGGTGAAAGGAATAAAAGCTTAAAAATAGATTTTTGTTCTTTAGAATTTAAAAATAAATCAAAAACAATTTCTGTTGTAATACTTTCGATCATAAACAGAAAAATTAAAATTAAAATTAAAATCCCAACTCTCATACATCCATGAATCTGTTTCCATCCAGAAAAAAAGGGGTCTAATTGGGTCCCCAGCAAATCAAGTGCATGAGATGCTCAGCCTTCTCCTCTCTCCTCCTCTGGTCATCATTCTTAGCCTTCACGCAGCCGGCGAGCCGCCGCAGAAGGCCGCTCTTCCCGGATTCCGGCGCGGCGCTTCTCTGGTGCTGCATGGCCTTCAGTGTCACCTCAAGCTTCCCCACTGTGGGATTGTTTCCACTCATTTTGAATGATGATTTTGGGTGAAACGTGTCATGAATTGAGAATAAATAGGGAATAAGAGGGATTATCAAACTGGGGTCTGAGAAAACTGAGGTCTGAGAAAACTAAGGTTGAGCAAATGGGTTTCAGCTCTCAGGTTTGTGAGTCGTGGTTTTTCTTTTTTCTTTTTTGCTCTTTTGGATTCTGGGTGGTCGCCAGGGAAGCAGTAAGCACACGGTTATTGAAATCTAAACCCATCAAGTGAATTTTGAATTTTGAATTTTGAATTTTGGATTCTGCATGGCCTTCAATGTTTTTTGAATTTTGTTTTTAGACTGGAATTATAATCGAGAAATATATATATTTTTTTATAACTATGAAAAGACACCATCAATACCCATTTAAATTTTTAAATTTATTTTTTATATCGAAATTTTATTTATTTAATTTTTTATATTTTAATTTCATTTATTTGTGTTGTAGAATTTTTTTTTTCCATCATCATTTTTCTTGTATTTATAAGGATAAGTATGAAATATGCTTGAGAGATAATGGAGACAAGTTTTATTTTCCTTGTCCACCGTCCCTGAATCATGTGACAAGACACCACTAAGTATCACAACCTTAAAAGCTTGACGCACAAAGAAGACATTTTTTATAATTTTACGGTGAATTTAAAATTAATTTTTTAAAATACAATATATTGAAAATATTTTAAAATTTATAGTATTTTTTTTACCATCTTAAAAATAAGTATTTCGCTATTTTTATATCAATAATATATATTTAAAAAAATTAAATTTACATTGAAGATGTCTCTTCAAGAGATAACTTCCACAATTTTTATATAAATAATACGTTAAAAAAATTAAATTTGTATTAAAAGTGTCTCTTCAAACGACATATTTTTTAATTTTATAAAATCGAATTTATATTAAAAATATCTTTTAAAGAGATATTTTTCATAATTTTTATATCAGTTGCATATTAAAAAAAAATTGAATTTATACTAAAAATGTCACATTAAGAGACTTTTCCGTCAAGAGATACTTTTAATATAAATTTAATTTTTTCGATAGGTGGCTAATATAAAAATTATGGAAGGTATTTCTTCAAAAGACACATTTAGTATAAATTCAATTTTGTGGAATTATAAAAACACTTTCAATGTAAATTTATTTATTTATTTTTTTCACTTTGTGACTAATATAAAAATTGTGAAATATATCTTTTCAAAGGACAACTTTAATATAAATTTGATTTTATAATATTATGGAAATAATATTTTTTTAATATAAATTCAAATTTTTTTAACATGTATGACTAATAGAAAAAATTATGGAAAAATATTTTTCAAAGAGTCACCTTTAATATAAATTCAATTTTATGAAATTATGAAAAATGTTTTTCAAATAAATACATTTAATGTAAATTTAATTTTTTTTTTTTTAAATATGTGTCATTGATATGAAAAATATGGAAAGTGTCTCTTCAATAAATACTTTTCAAAGTGACAAAAAGTGTTGTAAATTTATTAATAGTTTTGTAACTACCGTATTTTAAGCATTTTTTTTTCAAACTATAATTTTTTAAGAACTATTTTTAAAACCAGGTGTAGAAGTTTAAAAAAAAAGCCCCACAAAGAAGGCCAGTTTGGTTCACCCGCCGGGCCATGCTCTTCTGAGCGTCGTGGTACCAATGACTACCCCCACCTTTGTTTATCAGTCAATGATTTGTCTTTTTTCTCTTTCAGTGTCCAGATTCAAAGACTTCAGCATCTGGTTTTGAAATCAAATTACAAGCGGTATATACCCTTCAACTATTGCTATGACTGCCTCCAGTATCATATTCCCCTTATCTTCCAAGATTAATCACTCTTTCACCATATAAGAAGAGCCCCTCATGCCTCAAACTCCATCACAGGATTCACAATACATTCTCATCTCTACTTATATTAAGAGAAGAGGAGAGGAAGAATGAGCTCAACAATTAGAGCTTGGATTGTCTGCCAGTGTTGGAGCAGTGGAGGCATTGAAAGATGAAGGGTTGTGCAGATGGAATCATGCTCTTGGCTTGCTGCAGCAGCATGGCAGGACCAATGTAGGGTCTTTTTCGCAGGCCAAGAGGCTGGTTTCTTCACCTCCTTTGGTGCTATCTAATAAGATGAGAAAAGAGAAGATGAAGAAGGCTGAGGAATCCCTGAGAAAAGTAATGTATTTGAGCTGCTGGGGTCCTTATTGAGCTCAATAAAATTACTGTATATATGTCCAATTTTCCATTAGTATATGGCTATAATTGAGATTGTTTTGGCTGAGATTTTAACAGTAAAAGAAACCTAATCTCTTCCTCTACCTTCCCTTTGGCTGGAATGTAGCAATAATCTGGTAGATAGAAAATTTTGCTTCTGAGGACTCAATTCATAGGACCATAGCTCGAATTATACAACCCCATTATCATTCCTCATTTGCATGACAAACAAGAGGCAGCCTACCTATTTTGAACATCATCAATCAGAATAAGCTATATGTAGGTGAATTGGGATAGGAAAATTAGCACTAGCCCTTAATGACATCAACTCCTCCCCCACCCAGTAAGAAGACATAGTGTTAAATCTCCCATGATTAATGGACTTTACAGAAGCACAAGTACTCCTATGATCCTACTCTTTTGAACCCAAGAGACCCTCTGGGGATCCTTGCCACTCACAATTTGTTGTATTCTTTCTATAGCAAGATAGACCTAATCAACTTCTCTTGCAAAAGAGTGTCATCCAAACTCACTGTAAACCTATCCTTTCTATGGATGTGAAGCCAATTTGAGAGACTTCTCCACAGAAAGCAGCCACACCTACCAAAAGGGAGCATTGCATTATTCTAAACAACACAACACCATGAAGCACTAGAAGCAATCGACATTTTGCATGCATGTATATGAGTGTTTATGTGACACACATAAAGGTCAGTACTCTATAATCAAACTATCAAGGCATTGAGAAAAACAAAAACATGAGATTAGACGAAGAAGGCAAACAACTTCCTCAGTGAAACTCAATAATTGTCCAACTCAAAATCTTCAGAGAAGATTACAAAGGGATAACACTCTAGTTATTTGACAGAATAAGAAAAATTTAAGGGAAAATGCTTGAAAATGGGCACCTTTGCAATGGAACCCAATAAACTGAAACTCATTGCCCATGGATAATACCATTTTGAAATAAAAAATAACAAAAACTACAGTACTAATACATTTAGAATTGAAACCTCCCCATTGTTCTATCTCCTATTCATAACTAGAGCATACAGCTAATAATGGAGATCGATATATTGAAATTAGGCAGAGAGAGAACACACAAGCATTTAAATTCCCATCATTACCAAGAACATACAGAAACTATGTTTATTCTCACACTCCACGGAATCGTCCTCATTGGTTGGTTTGAAGACTTCCTTTACTTGGTTACAATTAGCTTTGCTCTAGCATGGCCCTCCTGAATTCGGAACTGTTCCCCCAAGCCAAAATGGGCCATTAGTAACCAAACAAATGTAATAAGCTCTCCACCCTTGCTGAGCTGCTGGGCATGGGTATTTGCTCTGCAATGACTTGCAGCGTAAGACAACAATTCCACCCAGACTTTGCTCATTATCTTCCACCTCTTCCTTTTGTTCAATTTTCCGAGATCTTTTGCAAGCATACACGCATCAAACAAGACTGATTTGCTTCTGTCTCCTTTAACGTCAATGGGTTTAACAACAGTATCTACTGAAAGTAGCTTTTGACAGTACTTTGATATCTGATCGTCCGTTGGTTTTGATTGTCCTATGCAAAGAAGCTTCTTAATTTGCTCACAGAACTTGTTAAAACAGTTCTGTTCTTGTTGTCCTCTGCGAAAAAACTTCTTTGCTTCCGCACAGGTGTCTCGAAACCTAATTTGCCCGATACCTGCCACAGCAGACATCATTGTGGGCTGCATGACCAGAAGATATAACATGTATTCTGACAGGAACCTACACCACTTACGACGATCTTTTACATCATCAGGTTTTTTTCCTTCCTCTTGCATATCTTTGTAATAGCAGAGGTCAGTAGCAATATGCCACATTAAAAGGCATTCATCGTATTCTTTCTCAACACTCCATAGAAGGGAGTGGCAAGCATACTGTGACAGAATCCAATCGCCCCTTCCTGAACATATCTCCTTGGCAATTCTTGACTGCTCTGCCCTTCTAGCCTTCTCCTCCGCACTTTTAGCCTTTTCCTCTAGCTGCTCTGAACTTTTAGCCTTCTTATTTAGCTGTTTGAAGATGAATTCCTTTAGTTTTTCCTCGACAGTCACAGTTTCCTTGTACTGAATCTCATCCAGAAGATCCTTAAGTCCGCAAATGTCTGCCAATTTGTCGAACCATTTGAACCTTTCCCTCAGGCAGTAACGTATCAAACCGTGCTGTGAGATAGAATTAGACCACCTTCTGTCAAAAAAAGATTTAGATGGCTCACATAGTTTGTAAAAAAAGAGTTTTTCACGTGCATAATAGATCCATTCTTTTGCAGTCAAATTTTTCAGTAAAACTATAGTCCAGTCAGAGAAAATGAGCTTGACGATAGCTATAACATCCAGGCTGATTGCACCAATAAGCAAAGCATAAGTAACACCTATGTCAAACTTGTGAATTTTGTGCTTATGATGAGATGAAAAGAGCTGCAAGGCAACTGCTATGCATCCTGTGCAAATGAAACGGAGAAAGTAGCCAATCTTACGATTCACCACTACCATCTTGGTGTAGAGTGCATCATACATGAAATTGAGCTCAACTTCTATCACTCGAAAAGCCTTTTCTGGCAACATTTCGAAGAAGAATTTTCGACTGTCATTGCGCTCTTGGAAGCTAAACATGAGGTCAACAATGAGTCCCTTGAAAATTTTAAAAAACTTGTACCCACTTTCCATTTCTGAGATGTGATTAGGTCCAGTAGATGGTTCTTCTCGAACTGAGGGAGCAGAATGACTGGCTCTTTTCTCTGGTGCTATTATAATTTTTACCGGAACATGGGCCTCTTCCTTTGAGGAGAATTCCTCCATAAGTTGAGCATAGTTTGGTCCAGCGTCTGGAGCTGGAAGCATAGACTCCTTGAAATTACCCAAGCAAGCTAGATACAAAGCACGCGTCCGCTCAGCATATTTAATAGTTCCAGCAACCAACATGAGGATTGTCGGGATCCATAGGTCATTCGAGATCGACTCTAAGAAGACATAAGCTACAGCAATAAACTGGATGACAAGGCCCAGCAAATGCCGAAGCCAAAGTTCATTATCTTCAAGAGCGAAAGCAGTGATGGTATCCGGGCCACCAAGGTGTAGCAAAAGAAAAGGAGCCCAGAAAGCCAGAAGGTCGTCACTTTGAACTTGTTTGTCACCGTCCTTGTTGCCGTTGGCAATGAGGCCAACAGCAAAGGCAGCAACCCAGTCAGCAAGCAAGTATACTGACCAGATAATGAAAGTCATAATCATGTTTCCTGTTCGTTTTCGTGACGATGCACAGAAAATTAACAATATCTGGAAGAAAAGGCTAACAAGAACAGCACCACGGAGATTCCATTCATCCCAAATCTCCTTGAGGAATAGGGGAAATATGTTCATGCCTGCTTATGTTTCTTTCTTCTCTCCTATTCTGTCAGATTCTGATTAGGTTTCAAAATTAGTGCAAATCACACACTCAACTGAAAAAAAGTAAGAAGATTCTGCATTCTAAATCAGATTATCAGAATCCCCAAATATTACAGCATCTTATCCACACTTCCTCTGTTCAAGGTAATGAATTCTTTTAGAAAAACTTATCCCAAAATTCCAATCACTTGATTGCATTTTGAGATATGCTTGAAATGATCCCATTTTTATTTGATGGCATTCAAATGAGTTCATCATCTACATCAACCCCACCTTCAATACGAAAAGAGTATTTCAACTTTCATTCTTAGCTTTGGTGGGTAGCTGACATGCCATAACTCAAATTTACATGCAAGTATGCAACCCAACATCAAGTCTACAAGCAGAAGAAAAAAGAAAAAGGAAAAAGGAAAAAAGAAAATTCCTACACTATGACTAAAAGTACTACAAGATTACTGTTGGGCGAAAGGGGAAGCAAACAGACCTCCCATTATTCAGAACAAACAAGGCATCAACTAAGGGGAGGAAATTAAGAACACAGTTTGGAAAAGTAAAGCAGAGCATGGAAATTATGAGTTAAAAAAGACAAAATAAAAAATAAAAAAGAGGAAAATACCTCCTTAAACCCAAGATCTGCAATTTAACTCTCTTGTTCTCGGTTCTTCAGAAATGGGGTTTCTCAGATGAACTCACAGAGATCCCAAGAGCAGAAAGAGAGAGAGACAGACTGACCATTTGGTGTCGTGGACTTAAAAGACTCTGCTTGACTTGGAATCTTTCTATCTACCTTTTTAATGAGAAGACGAAGACCAAAAATAAACGACGCCGTTTTTACAAATTTCTCCTCTAAACGCACCGTTTTGTTGCTAGGCGAAAACATGTTGGTTGGCTGCGAAACGGTCACTCGTTTCAAACTCTTCAAAGTTCGGATTTAAATATTGGGGCATGTTTGGAATGTTTTCAAAAACAGTCTCTGATGATTTTTTAAAACAAAATTCTATTGGCAGGGTAATGTTTTTTATTTTTTTAAAATAATTTTTTTCTGTACTATTTTATTTTCAATGATTCTTTACATAGAGATAATTATTGTTTCAAAAAAACCCAAAAAATAAATAAAAATAATTAAGACATATTCTTCAAAAAATCAAATGTTTAGAAAAAGTTCTCAAAAAATTATTTTTTTTAATAAAAACAATAATTATTCTAAACAACAACACAACACCATGAAGCAGTAGAAGCAATCGACATTTTCGCATGCATGTATATGAGTGTTCATGTGAGACGCATAAAGGTCAGTACTCTATAATCAAACTATCAAGGCATTGAGAAAAAGAAAAACATGAGATTAGAGGAAGCAGGCAAACAACTTCCTCAGTGATTCACTCGATAATTGTCCAACTCAAAATCTTCAGAGAAGATTACAAAGGGATAACACCTCAATGGAACCCAATAAACTGAAACTCATTGCCCATGGATAATACAGAAGCTATGTTTATTCTCACACTCCATGGAATCGTCCTCATTGGTTGGTTTGAAGACTTCCTTTACTTGGTTACAATTAGCTTTGCTCTAGCATGGCCCTCCTGAATTCGGAACTGTTCCCCCAAGCCAAAATGGGCCATTAGTAACCAAACAAATGTAATAAGCTCTCCACCCTTGCTGAGCTGCTGGGCATGGGTATTTGCTCTGCAATGACTTGCAGCGTAAGACAACAATTCCACCCAGACTTTGCTCATAATCATCCACCTCTTCGTTTTGTTCAATTTTCTGAGATCTTTTGCAAGCATACACTCATCAAACAAGACTGATTTGCTTCTATCTCCTTTAACTTCAATGGGTTTAACAACAGTATCTACTGAAAGTAGCTGTTCACAGTAGTCTGATATCTGTTCTTCCATTGATTTTGATTGTCCTATGCGAAGAAGCTTCTTAATTTGCTTGCAGAACTTCTTAAAACAGTTGGGTTCTTGTTGTCCTCTGCGAAAAAACTTCTTTGCTTCCGCACAGGTGTCTCGAAACCTAATTTGCCCGATACCTGCCACAGCAGACATCATTGTGGGCCTCATGACCAGAAGATATAACATGTATTCTGACAGGCTGCTACACAACTGACGATGATGATCAAGACGACGAAGTTCTTCTTCTTTTACATCATCAGGTTTTTCTTTTTCCTCTTGCTTATCTTTGTAATAGCAGAGGTCAGTAGCAATATGCCACATTAAAAGGCATTCATCGTATTCTTTCTCAACACTCCATAGAAGGGAGTGGCAAGCATTCTGTGACAGAATCCAATCGCCCCTTCCTGAACATATCTCCTTGGCAATTCTTGACTTCTCTGCCCTTCTAGCCTTCTCCTCTGCACTTTTAGCCTTCTCCTCTAGCTGCTCTGAACTTTTAGCCTTCTCCTTTAGCTCTTCGAAGATGAATTCCTTTAGGTTTTCCTCGACAGTCACAGTTTTCTTGTACTGAATCTCATCCAGAAGATCCATAAGTCCGCAAATGTCTGCCAATTTGTCGAACCAATTGAACCTTTCCCTCAGGCAGTAACGTATCAAACCGTGCTGTGAGATAGAATTAGACCACCTTCTGTCAAAAAAAGATTTAGATGGCTCACATAGTTTGTAAAAAAAGAGTTTTTCACGTGCATTATAGATCCATTCTTTTGCAGTAGAATTTTTCAGTAAAACTATAGTCCAGTCAGAGAAAATGAGCTTGACGATAGCTATAACATCCAGGCTGATTGCACCAATAAGCAAAGCATAAGTAACACCTATGTCAAACTTGTGAATTTTGTGCTTATGATGAGATGCAAAGAGCTGCAAGGCAACTGCTATGCATCCTGTGCAAATGAAACGGAGAAAGTAGCCAATCTTACGATTCACCACTACCATCTTGGTGTAGAGTGCATCATACATGAAATTGAGCTCAACTTCTATCACTCGAAAAGCCTTTTCTGGCAACATTCCAAAGAAGAATTTTCGACTGTCATTGCGCTCTTGGAAGCTAAACATGAGGTCAACAATGAGTCCCTTGAAAATTTTAAAAAACTTGTACCCACTTTCCATTTCTGAGATGTGATTAGGTCCAGTAGATGGTTCTTCTGGAACTGAGGAAGCAGAAGTGCTGGCTCTTTTCTCTGGTGCTATTATAATTTTTACCGGAACATGGGCCTCTTTCTTTGAGGAGTATTCCTCCATAAGTTGAGCATAGTTTGGTCCAGCGTCTGGAGGTGGAAGCATAGACTCCTTGAAATTACCCAAGCAAGCTAGATACAAAGCACGCGTCCGCTCAGCATATTTAATAGTTCCAGCAACCAACATGAGGATTGTCGGGTCCATAGGTCATTCGAGATCGACTCTAAGAAGACATAAGCTACAGCAATAAACTGGATGACAAAGCCCAGCAAATGCCGAGGCCAAAGTTCATTATCTTCAAGAGCGAAAGCAGTGATGGTATCCGGGCCACCAAGGTGTAGCAAAAGAAAAGGAGCCCAGAAAGCCAGAAGGTCGTCACTTTGAACTTGTTTGTCACCGTCCTTGTTGCCGTTGGCAATGAGGCCAACAGCAAAGGCAGCAACCCAGTCAGCAAGCAAGTATACTGACCAGATAATGAAAGTCATAATCGCGTTTCCTGTTCGTTTTCGTGACGATGCACAGAAAATTAACAATATCTGGAAGAAAAGGCTAACAAGAACAGCACCACGGAGATTCCATTTATCCCAAATCTCCTTGAGGTATTGGGGAAATATGTTCATGCCTGCTTATGTTTCTTTCTTCTCTCCTATTCTGTCAGATTCTGATTAGGTTTCAAAATTAGTGCCAATCACACACTCAACTGAAAAGAACTAAGAAGATTCTGCATTCTAAATCAGATTATCAGAATCCCCAAATATTACAGCATCTTATCCACACTTCCTCTGTTCAAGGTAGTGAATTATTTTAGAAAAACTTATCCCAAAATTCCAATCACTTGATTGCATTTTGAGATATGCTTGAAATGATCCCATTTTTCTTTGATGGCATTCAAATGAGTTCATCATCTACATCAACCCCACCTTCAATACGAAAAGAGTATTTCAACTTTCATTCTTAGCTTTGGTGGGTAGCTGACATGCCATAACTCAAATTTACATGCAAGTATGCAACCCATCATCAAGTCTACAAGCAGAAGAAAAAAGAAAAAGGAAAAAGGAAAAAGAAAAAAAGAAAATTCCTACACTATGACTAAAAGCACTACAAGATTACTGTTGGGCGAAAGGGGAAGCAAACAGACCTTCCATTATTCAGAACAAACAAGGCATCAGCTAAGGGGAGGAAATTAAGAACACAGTTTGGAAAAGTAAAGCAGAGCATGGAAATTATGAGTAAAAAAAGACAAAATAAAAAATAAAAAAGAGGAAAATACCTCCTTAAACCCAATATCTGCAATTGAACTCTCTTGTTCTCGGTTCTTCAGAAATGGGGTTTCTCAGATGAATTCACGGAGATCCCAAGAGTAGAAAGAGAGAGAGACAGACTGACCATTTTGTGTCTTGGACTTCAAAAGACTCCGCTTGACTAGAATCTTTCTACATTTTTAATGAGAAGACGAAAACCAAAACTAAACGACGCCGTTTCTACAAATTTCTCCTTTAAACGCACCGTTATGTTGCTGAGAGAAAACATGTTGGTTGGCTGCCAAACGGTCACTCGTTTCGAACTCTTCAACGTTCGGATTTAAATATTGGGCATGTTTGGAATGTTTTCTAAAATAGTCTCTGATTATTTTTTTAAAACAAAATTCTATTGGCAGGGTAATGTTTTGAACCTTTTTTTTTTTTTAATTTTTTTTAAAATAATTTGTTTTCTGTACTATTTTATTTTCAATGATTCTTTACATAGAGATAATTATTGTTTTTAAACAACCCAAAAAATAATTAAAATATGTTCTTAAAAAAAATCAAATGTTTAGAAATTATTTTTTAATAGAAACTTATCAAATGTGTTTTCAATTTTGGAAAACAATTAAAAAAAAAACAAAAATTTATTTTTCAAAACAGTTGTCAAATTTTTGACACAAAAACGCAAAATCAAGCCTTTCAAGTCAAAATCAAATACTCAATTTCAGGGCATTTCCTTTTACAGAGAAGAACAGAGAACATGATAGAAATTATAAACATTTTCATCAATCTAATAAAATTTCAATTAATTTATATAATTTTTAATAAATCAAATACTCAAACCTGAAGCTTGCTTAATTTTTCATCATAGTAACAAAGTTTCAATCTCGTATTTTTATTTTTTTTAATAAGAATACAATTCTCCTTAGTAAACCACTAACGTCCGGGTTCTTTCTAGGCCCTGATCAAACAACATTTCTACAACTGTAAAGGTATATCTGAATCTCAATCTGTCTCCGTTTCTTCTCTATATTAAAATCCTGGGCTTTCGACAGTGCTTAGAACATCTTCATACTACTGTGTATGATTCTGTGTTGATGATCCCATCACCATAAACACAGGCATGAAAAATGGTTGAGGATCCACTCGATATCCGGAGTTTCCAGACAGAAATTATCATAACAAGATTCTGAGGCGAAGGCTGTACAGTAACCATAGAACACAAAAGGTGAATGCTAAGTGCAGAAAGGAATTGTAAACCAGGAATATTAGGGCATCAAGTGGTCGTCGGACATTCTGAATTTATCAGCCGCACCAAACTTTCTTGGCATGTCTGAGTCTTCTGTCTCTCTACTGTCTTCTTCTATGTCCCGGTGACTGACAAGTGAAGAGGACTCAGGGATACTTGTGGATCGGCAATGTGGAGTGGCGAGCACAGTTACTTGGCCAAGGTGAGAGATTTCTACAACCACAGGGTTATCATCCACTGGGAGGGGCTGTTTCCATGGTTCGCCATCAATTCTCATGAACACATGGTTAGCTGCACTATTGTGAAACTCGAAACGGATTCCCTTTACCTACACAAGACAGAAAATAATGATATAATAATGAGAGAGAGGGAGGTGGGGGTCTTGAGGTGAAATATTGATTTTGGTGCTTGTTCCTAAATTCCTAATAAGGTGATGAGAGGCCTATGCACACAGAAAATAAGTAGGACAGCTTGTTATACTTTATCTTGCTGCAACAGATCAAATAATGTAATTGATATAAAGCAGTGCTCTATTGATTTCAATGATAAGAATATAGCACACTTCTCAGGCAGATGGTGACTTCTAACTAAGAGATTCTAGCTTGGCTAATGTGATGGGGTCAAAGGGGAGTTTTGACTCAACTCCAATATCTCATCTCTCAGTTTTCTTCGCTATATCTTGTCAAACTGAATTTTTCTCATGAATGGAACAGCAATAGAGTAAAATCTAGTAGTTATAAATTTATAGTAATAATAATAATAACTTGAAAGGTACTATGCAATTTGGGAAGAAAAAGATTTCCATTTCATATAATCAACAGCTACTCAGCCAAAACTTGTTCAATTGGAATAAAAAGCTATGATGTCTTAATGACACAAATTTTATATAAATTTGGACCAAAAGAAACCCAAAAAGAGAATCGAATCATGATCGGTTTTACAATTAACCAGGTTGCTGCTTACCTGTGCGAGACGAGTTCCATGTCCCCTTGGAACATACAAACAAAGTCCATGCCAGGCATCTCTAAAACCAACAACCTCAATAATGCCATCATCTACAAATAGAGGAGTGAAATCCCTCTGTAAACATAATTTATCAAGAAATTTTAGTTAAAAAATTTGTTTATGAGAAATTGCTGGAAATCTAACTGCAGTTACGGACAGCTTTTATATTCAGTTCAAATGTATAGGCAGAAATGTAAAGAGACAAATCAGAACTAACATTATGCAAGGCCTTCCTACTTGGCATCCCCCAGGGATTGAGTCCACCAGAAAAACTGGGCAAATTGAGGCAAATAATCGACCGGATGCTGAATATCAGAAAGAATGTGTCAGTACAATCAGCCATCAGTGTTAATTGAAATTGCCATAATTTCTCTAATTTACATACAAAAACATGAAGTAGGCATCCACATGTTGAAGCATTAGTCCTATTACGTAGGAAGATTCTAGTTCAAACTTAGGATCAAAGTACTCTGGCAAGACAACTAAGTCTAGAACTGCATCAACTAAAGTCCTATTTCAGCTAGCGTTTAACTTCTGTGTTTAACGGTAGTAGAACTAGTTGTAGTAATTACTACTGCAACTGAATTTTATATATGGTACTACTTTTTAAAAATGGTTTTATTAAGGTTAAGGACAATTATGACATTTTTAAAATTTTCATTAAAAAAATCTACTTCACCTGTCACATTTGAGAAAAAGCATGAATTTTTTTACTTCACAAAAACACGAATAAATCACATCAGAAGTGTGGTGCCCATGGTTGAGAATCATATCCAAACACTCCTAAAAATTATTTAGCATTTGAGAAGCTCTTCCAAACAGGGCTTAAGGTCTCAGAGCCTAGTTTACTGAAAGTGATCAACTTGCACTAGTTACAACCATTTCTCAAAACAATCATCTGATATTTATAGTGAGCTGTAGCCTTACAGTAGCCCATGAATTGCCCAAAATTCTTAAAACTCATATATTTGGAGTGCTCCTAAAAAATTATGCTTGCATTTTAACATTTTGTGTTCCCACTTATTGACACTTTGTTTATGGAAGTAACATCAATAGGGAGTGAGACAGGAATTTACTTCTCTTTTCTCTCCTTTGCTTTTTTCCTTTTCCTTTTTGGTAAGGAAGCAGCTCCATTGAAAAGAGAAAAGAAGTTTTGAGAAGGAACATTATAGTTGAAACTTTTTCTAATATTGTATAATCATAAAAGGGGAAATGAAATCTGAAGCTCTTTTTATTTATTGCAATAACCATTTCATAAAAGTCTGCAACTTGAGAGATTTACTTGCATATGAAGGAAAAAAAAAGGAAAGAAGAAAACTCAGAGAACTAAAAATAGAGAAAATTGATGAAAGGAACAAAAATAAAAAGGCAAATCCTGTTCTGATAGTTGGCATCATATCTTTTGCTTCGAAATGAAGATATGAAAATGGGAAATACTGTGCAAGTTTACTTGATCTTCTTTTGAAGATCTTGAAACACCTACAAACATCCAGCACCATCAGGTGCGTCAAAATCAGTGTCATCAGGAAGGTATTCATATGCCTTCTCTCTAGCCCAATGTTTGAATTCAAATATGATTTCACTCAGCCTTACCCATCCATCTCAACTTTGACTGCTCTAAAAAAGACAGACTAGTTGGAAAGTATACCAACTACCAATTCAGAAATTTTACCTTAGATTAAGTTGCCCTTATATCATCTTAGGAAATCGGGCACTACAGATATGCAAACACTTAGACAAAAGGAAAAGAGAGAGAGAGAGAGAAATGGAAAGAGAGAAAACAAACACACACAGATAAACTGGGAAACTCTAAAATTTGGCCATTCATCTGCCTTCCCCTTTTCACCTGTTGCAATTTCCACAAGATACTGCAGGCCAAAAGGGAATTGAATAGATGGATCTCAAGTATCATATGTGGCAGGGCCCCTAAAGGATTAACCATAGGAAACTCTTTTGAAGTTCCAAACCAAATACATGTGTCAAAAATTCCATGAAAAAGTAGAGCTACTCCAAAACATGTTTTCACCTAATCAGCAACTGATCTCAACTATTGAAAAGATCTGACATGTTTGACAAAATAAAGAATGAGACAGACTATTGATTTTACCTGCAAGGTATTGGGAGGTCTTCCCATTGACCTTGTTTTTTCATGATTCTGACCTTTGTTAGTTTTGCTATATTCCTGTAATTAAACCAAACAATTGTCACTGACAAACCATTGACAACATAGAACTTTAAATGATTACACAAGATATATGAATTTCTATGTGCAAAAGATCCATTCTTTATTTAAAAAAATCATGTTCATGACCTTTGTAGTTAGCTCGTATATGAGCAGCAAAAGCTATGTGGCAAAAGCTATAATAGCAACTCAGTCACACTATACATCCATCCAATTTCTCCCAGAAGAACATAATTTCCTCTTTTTTTTTTTTACAAATCTGAGAATATGAACTAGTTATTAAGGAAATGAAGACAAGACTTGTAATGACACGAATGAATGCCTAAACAAACAGAAGAAGAAAGTTGAGATGTCTTTTGAGCCCATTGGACAGTCTTATTTAGCATTTCCCAGCTACATGGAGAATGCTTCTGTAAAAACTAACCGAAACTAAGTCTCACAAACTTCATAGTTAAATATCTCCATATTAGGAAACTTTTGCCCTTAATGAATTTTATACTATATGATTAATCCCAATGCTTGGTCACGTATATCAAATAATCATTAACATCAAGCATTCAGGAATATCCTTCTCAAAATGACCTGGATTAGGAAAAAGAAAAGGAACAATGAGACCAGTTCAGTACTTGGATAGAATATTCTCAGCCAGCTGCAGAAACACTTACCATGAAGAAGGATAAAGCAGAGAAGTGCAAAACGATCCTTCTTTACATGCAAGCTTTGCATAAATGCTCTGGCTCAAAATAAATAATAAAAAATAAAGAACAGTATTAAGCAAAGGGAGGGATTTCATAGCATAAAGACAAATTACATGCAGCTCACAACATGTTGAAATCCTCTATTTTGACAAACAGAACTAGCATAACATAATATAAGCACAATAAATTACAACTAGTATCATAAAAAAAACTTCATTTCAGTGTAGCCATATTGATCCAAAAATTCTGATGACATCATAGTAGGCTTGACCAAACTCTGCAAGTTACAGACCCACTCACATACTTCATTTTCACAAGATATCTACCAGATGTTCATCTCAAAAAGGTAACAAGTTCCATTAGTTGCTATTCAGTAGAACACTCTACAAATGAATAAATTAACCTTGAAGGTTTGAAAATTTCGTATTATAATACTACAAATAATCTGAATAAGATTACTGTTAAAGATGAATGATTATTGGACTTGATCAACAAAAAGTGATAATCATATGTTTAGTGATGAGAATCAATAGAATTGTTAGAGTTGCTCATACACTCATTTTAACAAGACATCTGCAGCATGTCTGTCTCAAAAACTTATCAAGACATATTAATCAGTCATATAGTATGAGAAATTGATATGAATAGACTTACAAGGTCCAGACAGTTGGCCTTTATAACAATACTACTGTAACAAGTTGTATTAGTTTGTACAACTTGAATAAGATGTAACACTCAGGTATATGCTGTTTACTACAATTCACTGCTCTAACACTTGACAAATCATTTGAAAACTTGTCAGAGTGACTTGATCGGACAACTTTCATGTTGGCTCTGTAAAAATCATCATAGACATAACTTGCCAGCATTTTCAACTAACTCAGAAACTTGTTGCTCTTACAATTTTTAATGCAATTATGTGGTTTTTGGGTTGTTATAATATAACTAAAATCATTGTATATTTGTAACAATTCAGATCTTAGACTCGCTAAATTGTGTTATAATGAATTAGTACAATAACAGAGACAATAGGATTATGCTAAGTATATACCATAGTGCTATAAACAGTGCAAAACATTAAATGGATACCTGATTAACTAACTGGTGTTTAAATTTTTCCGGATGTAACTTTCGCTCGGAATGAAATGCATATGATACTCGAGCATCCATTCCTGTATAAAACAATCAAAAAGTGTTGCTTAGGAAACTGAGAAAAATATGATGGTATAATATCAATAGCAAATTATGAAGAGAAGATGCTCCTTTATGATAAATATGGTAGATACTTGAGCATTCATCTCATTATGTTGTTGAAGGATTAAGAAATAAGTATTACAAGAAATAAGCATTTATGATAAATATGATTTGTGGGATCCTCATTAGTTCCTTCCTATTATTGTAGTTCTTAAAGATAATCAATAACCATTTCAGTTGATTTACTGGCGGCTGTCTGCAGGAGAGTCTCGAGAGGCACATCAAGGCACAGTATAGAAACTCAAATTTCTGGACACTCAAGCCAATGAGACTGGAGCATACAAAGCATATATAATCACAGCTTGAGACCGAGAACTTGTAAGATTTGAGCTTTTAGACCAACAATAGAGGTTATCATTGCTAAAACTAAGATCCATTTAACATAAGTCTTCAGGGTTTTGAACACAACCTAGCCCTGTAGCTGAGACATAAGGGCTTTCTAATTTAAGCTGTAAAGTTACATAGAGTTCTGCAAGATCGGCTTTCTTGTTTGACCTAAGCAGTTGAACCAAGGCTTTCTTGAGCCAAGTTGAATATGGGTGTTGCACTCTAATCACATCCATAAAACAAGATTGATATGAATTTCCATTCAAAAATTGACAAATGTGAATTTATAAGGCATTTTATTATCACAAATGGCATCCTCAGAATAATCTTTTCAATGAGTTAATAGGAGAATAGATCACCATGGTTTCCACATCCTTATTTCAAGAGAACAAAATGGGTGCAGTGGGGCAAATTTTGTTCACTCACTAATTGCCACGTGTCAATGAATTGTTAATCATAAATTGACATGAATCTTAAATAGCCAAATAAGAATTTATTATGTCACAAATAAAAAGAAGTCACGGCATGAATGGCTTCAAAAAAAATAATGTCACATGTCAAGTTTGAACATGTCATCCATGTCCTACCATGTGCCACATGGGTCCCACAAGAAAGAAAAATAATCTTGTGATAAATTACAAATGATAATAATAACTTAATAAGTTTTTATAATTAAAAAATATTAAACAATATAATTACCATAATAAACTAATTTATGATAATTTAAATAAAGATAATTATCAAAATAAAAATAATTATCTCTAGAAAATTAAGAGATAATATCAAAATAAAATTTTCAATCCCATATATAGAGGGTTCCACCCTTTTCCAAAGGGCACATTGGAGGCTAAAGACCAAAGAAGAATTGGAGAGAACTTTTGAAAATTTCTTGAAGAAGTTGAAGATTTCTTGAGGACTTTCACAAATTCCTATGAAGTTTTGAAGACTTCAATCAAAGAAATCTAGTGTTTGTTTAGAAGATGTCTTTAATCCAGAATTAAGCATTAAAATCCTTGGAGGGTGTTTCTCTTTTTTGCAAGAAGAATTAGAGGATATATTACAGATTGTTCCCAAAACTCATAAATAATTCAAATTTACTTTTTTGTCCATAATTTTCTTGTCTAGGAAAATTTGTGCATACAATCAGATCAAGATTTTCAAAGTTTTTCACTTTGCTCTGCCTATTATTATAAAAGATGAAAATGTCCACTCATTCAGCAACATTACAGAGTTAACTGTACCCTGTAAGTGCATAACTCATAGATATTATAACTTCTAAGGAGTAAAAACCAAATGTCATGAACCAATCTTACACTTCACACCAGGAGCAAACATGTAAGTTCATAATATTGGCAATCTCTTAAATGATACTTTTAAGCAATGACCTATCCATATTGTGATTTCTTTACCTGTATCCTGAGTGAGCTCTTGCCCTATCAATTGCATGTAAAACTCTAAGTATGAAGATTCATGCTTTCATATCATATCCATCCTTTTTGAAGCTAAATTTGAAGGAAGCTCACTCAATCAGTAAAGAACTATATGTACCAGATTATTTGTTTAAGATCAAGGTTGTCATCCAAACTTCTGATAGAAAATTCTAGTGGCTATTATGCTAAAACATCCTTTTTCTTCTGTGAAGTTTATCTGTTAGGGACAAACATCCTTCAATCATATGTTTTTGGGTCTTTTTTTGTCCTCACTACTCCTCAGGTATAACCAGTATTCTACCATTTATTATGGCCGTGCCCCCTTGGCATTCTTCTGTACTATTGTCCATTGTTCTTCGCCTGGAACAAAACATGTGTACATAAATATGTGTGTGTGTGTGTGTGTGTGTGTGTGTGTGTGTTTGTGTATGTTTGCATGTATGTGTAGTATTAAAAAAAAATAAAAATAAAAATCTTACTTTAGCAAGAAGCCAAAGAAGAATAAGGACAAATATATGTCCTAGAATGCAATGTGTTACAACCCAATTTTAATGACTTTCTCAAATAACAATTGAGTAGAATATTAAATTTTTGTATAACTTCATAAAGGAGCAAACTATATAGGAACTCTGCTTAACTGAAATCTCTTACCCAAACTGAAATAGTTCCAAAAGCCACCCTGAAATGTGCAGCATCCCTCCTGAAAATATCCAACCAAAATTTGCTCACAAGCATGTAAAAAAGCAAGGTCTTATATGAAGCAAGAATGGATCACAAGGGAAATCAAGCAAGAAAAAGAAAGATGCTATGAATTGTCACTTCAACATTTGAGTATCTAATTGTTTTCTTTACAACCAAGCTTGAGTTGCACCTGTTGGAACATGAAGTCTTCAGGAATAAATTACCACACAGTGATAAGGATGGTTGATTACTATCAATACAATGGAAGTTCAACAAGTTCTATTTGTAGGGTTAAAAAAAAATCTCAGATATCATAGAATTAGGAAGGTCAAGGTAGTTTATGTTTTGGAATGACTGTTTGTCTTTCTTTGGTTTTACCATTTTGCGGTGATTATGTTTTTTCTGATTAAAAAATATATCATAAAAGAAATTGTAGCCATGTCCTTAAATGCTATTGAATCAGTATTAAAGAAAAAAAATCGATAGGCAATAAAATATGTATATACACAAAAAAAAAACAAAAAAAGAGTACACTAAAGTACACAAGACGCATACAACGGGTACAAAATGGCCAAGCCACAAAAGAGAACACAAAAAACAACTCTCTCCCACAATAAGATCCTAACCAATCAACAAAATCAATCCAAGGCATGGTCATTTTTAATGTACACCCTCACCTATGATAAGAGTTTACTAAGGAAAAAACATTTCAACTCTTGATTCGACATTTCATCATTTTCAAATGCTTGTCATTTCTTTCCTTCCACGATGTCCAAAAAATGCATAGAGAAGCGCCTCTATAAACCCTCTTCCCATTTCTACCTACGAAGGAGTCATGCTAGCTTAATAGAGTTTCTTTCCATAGTCATGGAAGGAAGTACCCAAACCATGCCAAATAAGGAGACCAACAATTTCTATAGAACCCTTGATTTGAGATAGTGAAGAAGAATATGATTAATTGATTTCCCTTCAATTTTATCAAAAAAAAAAAATCTATTTTCCAACACCCACCCTTTTCTTTAGAGTTGATATATTGTCATTTCCCAAGCAAAAAAAATATATATATGTTTTAGTCGAGACCTAAGAATTCTAGATAATGTCCAAAGGGAAAGGAATTTTTTTTTTTTTTTTTGATAGATAAAGAGAATTATATTAAACGGAAAGAGGAAGCACCAAAATAGTGCCCTCTAAGTATACAGGGAGTATACAAAAGCAGCCCAAAGGCTCGAAACCAAGGGAGGAGGAAATAAACAACAAAACCCCTACCCTTACTTGAGCCTAGCCACTTAAAAAAGCTAACAAGAGAAGAAGGGCTCGAAACCATAAACACCCTAACCCAAGACCAAAGATTAAATACAAAAGAATATTTCAATCTTTGAAGCGAAAACTCCTCATTCTCAAAAGTTAACAAATTCCTTTCCTTCCAGACTGACCAAAAAATACATAAGGAGGCCATTTGTCAAACCTTTTTACGGGTTTTCCCAACAAATGCTCCATGCCATCCAATGAGAGTTTCCTTCACTAAACCAGAGAGAACCCAAGCCACACCAAATAGGGAGAAAAGAAGATTCCACAATGCTCGTGTCTTTACACAATGAAGTAAAAGGTGATCCACCGTTTCTACTTCAGAAAGGCATAGAAAACACCTATTTTCCAAAGAGTACCTTCTCCTTTGGAGTTGCTCCAAAGTTAAGATTTTACCCCAAGAAGCCTCCCAAGCAAAGAAAGCTACCTTAGGAGGCACATTTGCCCTCCAAATACTATCACAAAGGAACACAGAAGAACCTTTAGGCTCCAGAATAAAATAAAGTGACTTGACTGAAAAAGCTCCACTCTTAGATGTTGTCCACACCACTTTATCCAGTCCTCCCTTCGTACCCTAAAGGCTTGGATCTTAAGCATAAAACGCTCCACCATCTCAATCTCCCAATCATTAAACGCCCTTGAAAAAAAAGGGGTCCAACCATCCCCAACACCGCCTGGGCTCCAAACATCCGCAACCCAAGCATCTTTAGCCAAGGAAATGGCAAATAAAGAAGGGAAAGACTCGCAAAGAGGCTCATCACCACACCACTTGTCCTTCCAGAATCTCACTCTCCTACCACAACCCACACGGTAGGCTAAACTACTTTTCAGACACAACCACTCCTTTCTAATTGCTTTCCAAAGCCCGACACCATACCTCCCGCTTACAGCCCGAGTGCACCATCCCCCTTCCTCTACACCATATTTGTGACTGATGACTTGCTTCCACAAAGCCTCACTTTCAATGGAAAAGCACCAATTCCACATACTCAAGAGAGCTTTATTCATCAAAGCTAAATTTCTCACACCCAAACCACCTTTCTCTCTTTCCAAGCAAACCAAGTTCCACCTAACAAGATGTGGCCTCTGCACAAGAGCTCCTCTACCCCACAGAAAATCCCTCTGAATCTTCTCCAACTCAACCTTACTTTTCTAGGCAAATAAAAGAGAGACATAAAGTAAATACGCATGTTGGAGAGAGTGCTCCGAATTAGAGTTAGTCTTCCTCCTTTTGATATACACTATCTCTTCCACATTGCAAGCCTTTTTCGAAACCTCTCTTCGACTCCATCCCAAACCACCCCTGATTTGAAGGGTGCCCCTAAAGGCAAGCCCAAATAACAAGATGGCAGACCACCCACTTTACAACCTAACTCCAAGGCCAAATCCTCTATATCGTGCTCCCTCCCCACCGGGATAAGCTCACTCTTCTCCAAATTAACTCTCAACCCTGAGCAAGTTTCAAACCACATGAGAAGTCAGCTTAGATACGTCAACTGATCATGAGACTCCTCACAAAACACCAAAGTGTCATCCGCAAACAGCAAGTGTGAGATCCAAAGGGAAAGGAATTGAGCTCCCTAATTCTAAGAAAAAAAAGAGGGATTTGACAACAAAAAAAAAAACCATTTTTCGACTGCTTCCAAATCATCTTATCGATATCTTCACTTCTCATAGAATTATCCTACAATCTTGAGAAAAAAGACTCAAAAATAACTAATTCTCAATCATTAAAGTGTCTAAAGAAACAAGGATTCCAATAACCATGTCCCTCTATCACATCCCATAAATCCATCATGTAAGCATCATTGGGAGATGATAAAGCATACCAAGAAGGAAAAGATACACACAAAGGTTACTTCCCACATCATCTATTCTTTCAGAACTTCACCCTCATTCCATTACCTCCTATAAAAGGAACCATACTATTAAGGATATCTCATCCATTCCTGATAGCTTTCCAAACCCCCAATCCTATACTCATCTCTCACGAAGCAAGAATGTCAATCCCATTATTTCTTCACATACTTCCCCGTTGTGGCTTGTTCCCAAACAACATCCTCTTCAGAAGTGAACCACCAGCACCACTTAACAAGGAAGGCTTAATTAAGAGATGTAAGACTTCTAATGGCTAGACCACCCTTGCTCCTATCTAAGTATATAGTAGCCCTTTAACTAAATGAGACCTTTTCTTTAGAGCCTCACCTCTCAATAGAAAATCTTTTTGAACCTTCTCTAGTCTCAACCTTGTCTTTGTAAGGATAGCAAACAAGGAAATGTAGTAGATAGGCATACTAAATAAAGTGCTTCGGATCAACGTGAGTCTTCCTCCTTTAGAAATATAGTGTCTTTTCCACATTGACAACCTTCAACTAAACCTCTCATCCACCCCAACCCAAACTAAATTTAATATAAATAGAGCACCTAAAAGCAAACTTAAGTAATAAGACAGAAGCATTCTTACCTTGCAACCAACTCCAATGCCAACTCCTTCACATTAGCTTAACCCCTCCACACCTAATTGAGATCAACTCACCTTTATCCAAGTTTATTTTTAGTTTTAAGATTCCTTCAAACTACATGAGTATCCAACTTAAATAAACCATTTGATCTTGAGAACCCTTGCAAAATATTAGAGCATTTTTTCCCATCACCTTCAAACTTGACAAAAAACCACCTTTCATGACCTTTTCCAAGAGACAACTCAACACTTTCATAATCAACACAAAAAAATACATTGAGAGAAAGGCCTCTTGTCTTAGACTTATAAAGCTCTAAACAAAATCGAAGGGAGTTCTATTAATAAGCAATGAGAACCTTGATGCGGATACGCAACACCATATAATCAACCCAATCCATTTCTTACCAAATCCTATCTTTTGAAGAACGCTATAAAAAAAGTCCAGTTAACATGGTCATACGCCTTTTCAATATCGAATTTACAAATTAGTCCACTAGAATCATTCTTCAACTTGGAGTGAATTCTATGACATTTTAGGAGAGAATTCTCAACTTCATTGGCTAATAGACACCAGCTCTCAACCTGGCTTACCATTTACACTTCCCTTCCTCCTGTTCCATTATAATTCACCAAGCATTCCAACCTCCTTAACACTTTTTCAACTTTTAAAAATAATGTTTTCCTCTTTCTCTTTGCAATTTCTTAACCCTTCAACCCTCCTTTCTCACCTTCATTTTCTTAGGAAAGCCAATATTTCTTCCTTAAAGCCCTCAACTGACATTCCCGACCATATGTTGAATACAATCAAGCTAATATTGGGCCAATCTTTTGAAAGATTCACCTTTTCCTTGTCCTCATACGTAGATGCTACTTTGATACCGTCCTCCAAAGCCCTAAGACTCTTAAAACTCCACTCCACTTGCAACTAGTTAGAAGCACCCATTGAAGGAGAAGAGAAGATTGTGCTCCCAAAGGTAGAGGAAGAACTAGGAATTCTAGAAGCTTATGTCACCATAGCTTCATCCGTGCATAAAGAACAACCCACCAACAACGCAATTTCCTACCAAGGCCCCATCTCAAGGTTGATGAAGTTGTTTGTAACTCCACTCCACAACGAAATAATTGTGTTGCCATCATTGTTCACAATTGGGAGTTTCACATTGTGATGATGACCATGGTCAAGGGTGCTCCTCTTCAACGAAGCTCCAAAAGATCTTTCCACTAGGCTTTGAGAGCTTTGTGATTCATTAAAAGACAAAATTGTTTTCCTATTACATTTAGGATTAGGAGTAAACCTATAAATACCTAATTAGAGTTAGGTTTGTTAACAGTTTTTATTATTCATATTATACATTAATTTTCTTAAAATCTCCCTTTTGAAGTATATTCCAAGAAGAGTGTTTTTATAATCCCCTTCTTTGCCATTGCACCACAAAATCAAGAAAAACAAGAGAATAAAGATTCAAAAGCAGATTTCTGAGTCATCACTGTCTTTTGCATTTTATGCTTCCAGTTAAAACATGACTTAGTTACTTACAAACAGAAAGACATGCCTAATATGTGAGGGTAATAGCAAACATAAAGAAATCTTACCATGTTCAGTTTTTTTGTTGGGTAGACATGCTGAGATGCATGCAAAGAATGGGGTAGCTCAAGAGTTGGGTCATAAGAACCTTCTTCAGGAGGTCTCATTCTCAAGGTAATATACCAACTATAATAAAATGAATGGCATTAGTATCCAAAAATTGAAACTTAGAAATTCAACGAAATGACAAGGGATTCCCATTTCAAATATAGCTAGACCAAGAAAATTGTAAACGAGTTCAAGAAGGAGGAAAAATAAAAGCAACCTCCACTAGAAATAGGTTGAATATTTATTTTCCAAAGAACTTGAGTAAAACAATATATGTCCTATCTTGGATGTAAAATCACATACAGTTATACCCAAACCCATGTGACTTACACTTGTAATTTAAGCATTTTCTAACCCATTGTTATAGTACTCACAAGTACAAATATACATGAAACATTTCAACAATTTCCTTATCAACAATGAATAGGCAAATAAGGATAAGATCTTAGAATATACAAAAAACTATTAGGAAACAAACAATCATGCAATCATAACTTAAATCAAAGTAGCAAGCATTGGAATAATCTTGATTCTTCAAGCATAGAAGGTAATATTTTGTATCACATTTTTCATTAAAGTATCTCCATAGTGACTTATTTCTTCAATGAATTCGGAAGAACAAAATGAGGTTTTTCGAGTTGAAGGGTAGTGACCAATCCTCCCCTCTTGTCAGGAGATTCACTAAATTTAGGCCATGTTTGGCAACTACTTTTGAAAATAGTTTTCCATTTTCCATAATACAAAAACAAGAAAACATGTTTGGTAACCAAAAAACATAAAATATGGTGTTTTCAAAGAACAACATTTAGTTATTTTCACTTGTTTTAAAAAATAATTATACAAATATGGAAAATGATTAAAATAAAGCACTATAGATAAAAGTTATTTTTAAAATATAGAAAACAAGTTAAAAACATTTCAAATTCAAACTTTTGTTCTACAAAATATCAAAAAACAATTTTCAAAAACAGTTCTCAAAAATTATTTTTCAAAATTATTTTCAAAAATGCTTCCTAAACAAAGCCTTAGATTCTCTTCTTAAGAATTCATCATTGTTGTTTAACAGGTAACCTTGACCTATCAAACCTTCAAGTCTATCAAGGTGCAACTTTTATAGCTAATTCTCCTCCAATCAAGGCATTACAAACTGAAAGCTACAAACCCTCATTGCTCTAACGTTATGTCATAGGCATAGTTTTAAAAGGCTCAAGACACACCAAGATGCAAAATACTCTTACAGCCTAAGGTGAAAGGCGTACGTAAGGCGCAAGCTTTAGTGAAGTGAGTCGTACCTTAATTTACATATATATTTTTATATAATATAATCAAATTTAACAATCATTTATTTGTCCTAAACACATAAATCATCAAATATCATCCAAAACTTCAATTTAATCAAGAAGGTCCCAAAAAGGTACGTCTATTTTTCCTCTATTTTTCTCCTATTTTTCCTCCTCTTTTAAAAGAACAAGGACCAAACGACGTTGTTTTTGTCTCAAAAAAAAGGGCTTCTCTTCTGCTCTCTGCAACTCGTCGCCGGAGAAGAAGACCAAAAGAAGAAAAAGGAGATAGGGGATCAAGGTGCACCTGTGGACCGTGTCATGCCTTGCACACCTAAGTGGTGCCTTCGTGAAACGGCGTCACCTGCCTTCAGGCAAAGCGCCTGAGGGTTGCATTGCACCGCCTGGAACCTAGGTGCGCCTTTCACAACTATGGTCATAGGGTGATTATATCACAACTATTTCTTAGGCTTGAATAAACAATAAGCCTTCAAGACTATGTCACATACAGAAGTCTGGACAAAGACTAGTATGATGGACACATTCTCTAGGGTGACAAGGTCATTCTTTGTTATCTACATAAATACCTTTTTTTTTTTTTTTTTTTTTTTTTTTTTTTTTATCAGAAACAAGAGATGTATATATATATATTTTGATAACCGAGAAACCTTCCATGGCCAAGCCCTTAGGACTCTCCATGGGAACACAAACCTCAGGGTGTTGACCGTCCCGCAACAACCAGCACTGAGTAAATTTAGGGTATCATTAGTGGCAAGATTCAAACTCAAGACCATGTGCCACTTATTGGAACCACACTCCCCAGTGTTCGCCCTGACCAACTAGAATGAAAACATAAGAAGGATGAGAAGTCTTCCCTACAATTACAAAAATACCCAATTGTTGTCATCTACTATACAAGAAGTCTCTACGAAAGCTATCTACATAAATAGCTTCAATGTAATATTTTTCCTTAATATGCACATTTTTATTTTTCTGGCCTATTTTACAAATCAGAAAAGGTTCACAGTCATTTTCTTTCAATGCACATATTTTGAAACCACATTTTCCTTTAGTATCCCAAATATTTACATATCATGTATAAATGTGATCAGGATATGGTAGAAGATATTTTCAAATCTAAGTTAAATTGCATACAAGTTAGCTATTTAACTCGTTTAACTAAGAAATTCACGAAGCAAGAAAAACACAAAAAAGACAACAAAAAAAAAAGAAAAAAAAGAGGGAAAAGATGAGACTTCCAACAAAGAGTGCTTAAGCAAAAAAGTTAAAGAGTCGCAAGAATCAGTGCTTGCTATAAGGTGCATCATCCTATAAGTGACACCAGACTATTCATATTCATGTTTACATGTTATGAAGTCTAAGCTAAAATTGAAAAGAAAGTGTTACCTGTCAATCTTCATTTCCCTTGCAGTTCTCACTTGATCCAGGAATGACTCCACAGATTGACGATCTGAGCCAGGATTTTTCTTTCCCTGTGAGTTAGACAACTGCATGTTATGGTTGTCTCATTTTTTATTTAACCAATGCATCCAGTAGAGATCATATTCCCAATATAAGACTATCTCAAGACAAGGACTACCAATACATATGCATGGTTGATTTAAATAAATGAAGAAATTTCCAGATAGCAAAATCTCGATTTAATCAAGAACTTAAGCAACTCCAGATTGCATAGTTGCATGAAGGGAAACAGAAATATAGTTTGGGAAAATTATAATTATTTTAGTATTTTTACAAAGTTATTGTGGTTAATAATAAGGCTATGCATACAACAGAACTTCCACTAACAAAAAATTGCATACATGTATACAGTTTCATCTATGTCAAATAGAAATTGCAAATAGAGCAGCAGAAAATTAGTGAAATGCGAGAAAGATGTTCCACTCAAACCCTAGCAGCATGTGATCTTTACATTACAGATGGCATGATCAGGGTAAAGGACAATAAACAGAAGGAAATAAAACCATAACAAGCAGTAGTTTGTAGATACTGTAATCGAAATAACAACCACTAAACTTTGCATCCTACCCATCCAAATGAAAATGGGATGTTGTTTCCTGTTCCCAATGGCACTGTAGCAATAGGCGGTGGCTGAGGTAATTTGAGATCAGAAACTACTCCAAGGAGCCAGTTCGCTGTACCATCCCCACCTGCAACCTGTGAACTAGTGATTTGAGTTTATCTTATAATATATTGAAGAAACCAAAATTTTTAAGGTTTCATTGTGCAAAAGTTGCAAGTGATTTAGAAAAGTAAAGGTATTCCAAGGGTAACATTTATTATTTAACAAATGAAGTACTCACTATTAGTTTCAATCTGTTCTGAATTTCAGAGGCCAAAATATCTCCACTGTGCTTGAGCTTTTCTAGATTGGAATAAAACTGATGTAGAACCTTATCAGGAGCCTCATTGTCCAAATCAAAAACCTGAAATTAGTAACGCAAATGTCCAATCAATTCAAAAACTAGTTCCATAATCAGCACTACAAATCCTATCTTTCAGAATTCTTTTTCTGGGGGCAGGGAAAAATTACCTGGTTTTTATTAAGAAGTGCACCATATGTACAAAGAAGTTCCCCACCTAGCTGACCACCACTTTTGGAGTTGATGAATACTAACACAGGGCTGGAAGGTATATGGGAAGCAGTTCTAACCTCTGATTCTGGAAGAAGTATGTAATTTGGAATATAAAAATCTTTCAAAATGTTCTCAGATTTGGAATTGTCCATTATCACCTCCCAACTGCATAAGCATGTCAAAAAGTAGCCATCATAATTGGAAATCCAGAAAAAACTAATCAAGTTGTTAGGCTCATAACACCAACGAGAATGCCACTTAAGACAAATAAATGACAAAAGAATACCAGGCAAATTATAAGTATGTTGAAGGTTTAACTTCCAGAATAATCCATCAACTACTGCAATTACCTGGTATGGACAACTATCTATTGTCTGTACCACACATATATATATATATGCTTAATTTGTCATTATTCTAATTTAGCACATTGGTTATAGATGCAAATTTAATACTAAAACACAAAATCAGTATGACAGTAGCAATCATTCTAAGTGCACCTTCAGGGCATGTTTGGAATGCCGGAATGGAGAACGGGAATGGGAAATCAATTCCATCTGCTATTTATTCATGTGTTTGGATTGTTTTTGGGAATGGGAATAGGATAAAAATTCAGTGTTATGAAATTCAAATCCTACTCTCACTAGAATTTTGATTCCTCTCTTCTACATGGTATTATGATTCCCCCTTTTTCATCCTATTTCCATTCATATTCCCACAAACCAAATGCACCTTCAATGTGCAATGCAAGCCTTAGGCAGAACTAGATGATAAATCCATCAAAACATTCAGACAAGGTTTGTTGCACGAAAATTGGATCTGATTTAAAAGTTTGAATTATATAGAGTTAAAAACTTTTCTTTTATGGTGTAATTGTTGTGTGGATTTAGTTTAGTGATCTCACAGCTCCAAATCCATTGGTAAATAAAACAACCAAACTGAAAATATGGATTTAGGCATCCAATTTAAATTTCAAGTTCTGATTCCTCAGAACCAAAGGGAGCCAAGTTTGAAACAGAACTATGGGAGAGCTTTGAGTGTTGAAAACACTAAAAACATCAAAATGAGTGAGAATTGAAACATTAATAATCATACAAACAACTTCATTCTGCATTTGGTAACTAAATTTTTATTAGAATTGTTATCGATATCATGGATTTAAAATAAATCCTGCTTTTACTGTGGTATTGCGAATTTAAATTCAACACCAGATGCATCCATATAAATCACAAACAAGTAGTAGGTTTTGAATTCATGCCTCCAACTCCAACTACAGTTCCTCACACAACCAAACACATCATGTACAAGAAGCACAAAAAATGATAATCAAATTGCCATCGTTATCATCAAGAAAAAATTCCATCGAATGAACACTGTAACGACCCGCACCCAACCATGTAGATATTGTCCGCTTTGGGCCCAAGGGGGCCCTCACGGCTTTAAAACGCGTCTACTTGGTTAAGAGGAGTCTCTACATATATAGCGCCAAGAACTTGCTCCCCTATCCGACGTGGGACATCACAAACACACATCAAACAAAGCACCTAAAACTCTCAACAACTCGCCTCCCTGTTTTCACGAACAGGCAAGAATTCTAGTCCGAGTTTGAATTATTCGCCCTGTTTGGTTTCCAAGAAACCGAAGGGAAGGAAAATAAACCAAAACTTGAAACCAAATTTTCAGTTCTTTCGATCCACCGGACAACAAAACAATAAAGTCAGTTAATTCAGAACTAGCCGGGCGGACTTAAATCCAGCTTTCCTTGTATCTTCGGAATCTCCTTTACCTCGATTTTCTCGGCAGCCAAACAGAGTAAAAAAAAAAACCGAGAGAAAGAGAGGCGAGAGGCGATACCTTGAGAAGATTTAGAGTAACTCTGAAGAGGAGGAGATTGAAAGCAAAGAGTGGTGGATTCTGAATCAATTAATTGGATGGAAATGGATTGCTTGTGGAGCTTGTGAACCCGGTTTGGGGACGACGCGGGGCTCGGGGTTCGACATTTTCGGGTAGTGTCTTATATTTTGGGAGGGAATGAAATTGCTTCTTTTCTTCTAAATGCAGCTCTTGGGCTTTTGATTCGATACTGACTTGGACGTATATGGAGGAGACACGCGTCACATGTCCCCACTGGATATCGCACGCGGCTACGCGGCAGCGCTGAGTGAGTCTCCAGGTGAATTGACTGATTAAACCCTCGTTTTTTGTCGTCAATATGATATGATTTTATTTTTTGAAGAGCATTGGCATATTATTAAACATAAGTTAGACCGGAGAATAAGACGGAGAAAATGGTAAAATTCTCCATTCAAAAACTATTTAATAAAAGAAAAATGTTTGGTATTTAAGGACTTGTTTGGCAGGTATTTTTTAGCATAAATTTATATTCTCTAGAATAAAAAATATTAAAAATATAATCAAAAACTATTTTTTATTTTTTATTCTTAAAAATAAAAAAATATGATATTTTTAGATAATATTTTTAGTTATTTTATATTATTTTTCTCTTTAAAAAAATAATAATACAAACACGTAAAATAATTAAAAATAAAATATTAGATATAAAAATTATTTTAAAAATATTAAAATTATGTTAAAAATATTTTAAATTTTCAAATAGACTTTTATTTTATAAAAATCATAAAGCAGTTTAAGATTCTCAAAAACTATTTTTTAAAATTATTTTAAAAAATAGTTACCAGATTCTAACATTTCTCAAAAATGATTTATGTCACCAAATTTAATTTTAGGTTAAAAAAAGGGAAAGTTAGGAAACAATTTTTAAAAATATAAAAAAAAAACCATTAAATAACAACATTTTTGAAAAATTTATTTGAATTAATAAAGAAATAAATGAATCAGAATATTTAAAAATTCTTGAAAAACAATCATGATACTAGCTTTCCTTTTAAGGGAAAGTGCGGAGGCAATTTCCTGTACATTGACTTATGATCACAATTTATCGCCTGGAAATGTTTTGAATTTTTTTTGAATAATTAAATATGGTTTTCCACTTTTAATATATTTCCCCATTTTTTATTTTTTAAAAATAAAATATTTTATACAAAAAATAAATTTCCTTATACAAAAATATAAATTTACTTTAGATTCTTAAAAATTATTTTTTAAAAAAAAATTAAAATTATATTCCAATGGATACTAAATTAAAAAACCGACCATTGTATGAAGTTTAGAATATGCATTGCTTCTCTCTTACCTTATTTATGCAATTTAGAATTTTAGATTGTAATAATTTAAAGTGTTTTTGGTAATTGATTTTAGAAAACATTTATAATACTTAAATGATAAATTTTTTTAGTGTTGAAAATGGTAAAAATACTTCATAAAATCACTGTTCATGAAATAAATTTTATTTATATTAATACATGCACATTTATATAAAATACAAAAAACTTAAAGCATTCATCATATTTTCGGTTGTTATTGAAAATATATATATATATATATATATATATATATATATATATATATATCAAAGGTTTATGAAATATATTTTATAAAATAAATAATAATTTGTGTATTTTATAAAGATACATATAGGGGGTGATAATTTGTGTAAAGTGGCCCGTGCCGTGTCAAAGTCCAACACTTTATTGCACAAGTTAACTTAAATCTAATGAGAATAATAATCGTCTTAAAAATATAAATTCAAATACTTATTAATTCTTAAATAATTAATACATGTAACCTATTTAATAATTGAGTATTTCTATTTAATCCTCGATTAGATGTTGATTGTATAAATCTATTTAATTAATATTTTAACTAAATATGTCAATAACTTAATCAATTTATTTATTTAAAAATAAATTTAAAATGAATAAAGTATGAGTTAAATAGTTCAAAGTTATAATTAGATTAATAAATGTAATTATTAAATAGATTAATCCGACTCAAATTCATGATACATAAATTGATAAAGAAACTACCTATTTATTAAATAAATCATATAAGTGAAAACATAATTATACTTAGTCTAAACTCGCAAAAGATGTGTTGATGATTCGTGTCAAACTTTATCACTTATATTTAAGCAATTCTCTCTTAGTAAAGTAAAATCTAAATGTAAACCTGTATAACCGAAATGGTTGATATCACACATTTAGTAAAAAACTCGACATCGAAAGGATAGTAACACGGCAAATTTAAACAAAAACAACAAATTTATTATTTATGTTGTATATATATGGCTAGTATTTTTTATTTATTTATTTTTAATTTTCTAGTGTTTTCCTCTTTATAGTTCATCTTGTGAAATTCTACTACAAAAGGGATGAATTATGAAAACAAAACGATAAATTAAATACTATAAGAGTTGGATGGACAGATTCAAAGAGTGCCATCCAAGGAGAAACGGGGAGACCGTATTATAAATTTATAAGGTCCCCAACGGAGGAATGAAAACGGTGGTGTGACGAAACAGTGAAAAAACGGGGAAAGTAAGACGGCGTCGTTTTCACAAACGGAAGTAGTTTTATATAAAAGCAGCGTCTTTTCAAGTTTCAACTTTGAAGTTTCGATGTCGGGCCAAAAGGTACGCATCTTCTGCTTTCCTCATCTCTCCTCTTCTATATCTCGATAGGGATTATGGGTTGGTCTGGAAGTTTTGGGGTATGCTTCAAATGAACCTTTTTTGTTTTTTGGAAATCATGGGGTTTTTGGTTTTGGGTTGATTGAGAGGCTATTGTCACGTTGCAGATTGATTAGTTGTGTGAAGGGAAATCATGAATTGTTGATTTTGATAATCAATAAATGAAAGATCCCACAATATTAGTAGGTTTGCAGATTTCAATGATGAACAAATGCTGGTCTGCTTTGTTGAATGGATGTTCTTGCTGAATGAACAGGTGTTTTATTGGGGTTTAGTATATGTCAACCCATTATAATATGCCTGGACTTGTTTTGAGCTGTCTCCCCTGTTATGAGATTCTTGATGTTCTCATGGTTTCTTAGAAATGTATATTTTTCCTCAATGGTACAGGCAACCGGCTGAAGCCCTTCTTCCTTCTTAGTTCCTTACTTTTTCCTAGTTCCTTCCTCTCTCTCTCTCTCTCTCTCTCTCTCTCTCTCTCTCTTTCTCTCTTTCTCTCTCTTTCATGTATTTTCGTCGGCATATTTGAGAATTCTTAATCAGGTAATTTTTGGTTGGGATTAATCTGTGTTTCATGGCTTGAATAGAATAAATGAGTTTAGTTCTCAGGCCTTTTTGAAGGTAGATTGCTTTTGTTAGTCTGATTGCTAAGTTTTGGATTAAAGAATTCTGAACGGGAATCTCTTTGTTATCTATCTTTCCAAAGAAAAATGCATTTAATGGTATACTCGATAGATGCTTTTGTGTGATTATTGTATGATTGGGAACCATCATCTTATACAAGGAATTTGGGCTACAGGGTGTGTGTTTACATAGAGTATGTCAATTTCTTTTGGCAGCTCATTATTTTCTAGAATTATCGCTGGATATTTCCTTGATATTGTTAATTATATTATTTGTAGTTTCTGATGAATTTTTCTTAATATAAGGAGTTTGTGGGAATAACTGTGTGTCATATTTATGCTATGTCAAGTGATCAGTTATTTACTCATCCTCATTGTTCGTATTCAGGTGGACCTCATTCATGAGGAAGGTTATGAGCAAGCTTGGAGATTTAGATGTAAATTCAATTGGCTAGTGGCCAAAAATCAAAATTATGCTCAGACATGGAGCTAATGTGAACCAAATTATATGTGCTTCTATGAGTCAACATTCTCCAGAAGAAAAACTAATGAAAATGTTCCATTTAACAACAGGGTGAGAAAAGGCCTGAAATGAAGGACTCTTGGAAAGGGTAATGACAATGCTCTTTACCATTCATTTAGATGTTGCTCTGTCTTCCAACACACAGTTGAGAACTATGTCATTATTGATGTAACTGGGTTTTCAAACTGGTTATATGTATTCCTTCCTTTTGTCTGTAATATACAATTCATCTCATTTCTTGTAGTGCTGCCTGCTTTTCCTTACATGGCTAGATGATCATTTGGTGGCACCATTCCAACAATTTCTTTGGCATGCTTTTTGTTTTTATTTATGATTTTCATGATTACTGAGATAAACTAAACTGTTGTTAATTTATCATCTCCTAAGGTGGGATTATCAAACCAACAAAAATCAGAACCATGCAATACTTATCCTGAGGATATATATATAGCCCATGATGCTATAATTTCAAATATCAGTTTCTTATAAAATTAGAGAATTGAAGTATGCAGTTGTTTACAAAATTGCATATTTCAGAATTTGGTTTGGGATGTAGCTCTGACCACTGATCACAAAGTTGTGAACAAGTAAAATTTTCATTAACACAAGTTAGTCTGTGTTATATGGACTGATCTGGGGTTGAATTGAGATCTTTATTTAGCTACTCTGCTTCCTGGTTGATTCAAATAGAAGGTCATTGATCTACTGAGTTATATGTCTGCATAATTTTGGCCAAGAAACTCCCTTAGTTCTAGCTTGACTTGACAATGCACCAGTTTAATCCCAGTAGTGTAGCCCTAATCTCAGAGTGCAAGTATAGAGCCTATGATCTTAACATGTGTAATCTTGATTACAAAATGTCCCCCTTAATTGGAAGCATGTTCCAGAACTCCAACATTTGTTCCATTTTTAATGTACCTGGTATCTGGTGTTTTAATGATGTTGTCAAACTGTTGGTTAAGGGCATGTTTGATCTTCCTCATCATGTTCTAAATAGATATGCCCTGCTCTTCTGTATCTCTTGTGTTTTCAGGACTTCAGTCCAAGCTTCTGATAATAAATACATTTGAAAGTACTTAATAGACAGCAAAAGCATTCCATCCAAATGAAATCGTTCCCTTTCTTTACATGGCATCTAACATCAGTTATTGAATCTCTCTATTCTGTATATAGGCATTTAATAGTATGAAGATAGGACTTTATTTGCAGCCTTTCATCTTCTATCTATTCTTTTATTTTTAGGTGGTGGGCATGCATGGGGTTAAGTTGTTTGTAGCTGGTTTTTCCATCCATCCACAAAATCTTATTCATGAGATCGTCTGTTAATTGTAATTATTTCCTTATAAAAGGTGGATTTGTTTATTTGAATGATGTCATTTGCGTAGATGTCCAAATTCATCAGCTCTTTGGGAAAATCTTGATGTTCTGTTTTATTTAATTTTTTTAAGCATCTAGAAACATCCAGATTTCTTTTATTTCTGATCAGATATTTACCTTTCTTCAATTTGAATGTTTCTAGATGGTAGATTTTTTATTTATAAGATTGTCATCTCTGTCAGTTAACTACAGTATTACGTGGGATAAAAAGATTGTCATGTATAGCATAGAGTAGTAAGGTACGTTACTTGTTCACATGAATAGGTGTTATGCCTTCAATAAACCATATATTCTATGAATCATTATGCATAGATTCAAATTTTCAGATGATTAACAACAGAAACCACTATCACTCATTGAATGTTAGGCCTGTTGGGTACCTCATACAGAAACTGATGGTTTATGGATGGTTATCTACCATAACTGTGTACACAAATGATTCAACTTAAAAGGTGGATATGTGGAATTCAAAGTTTGGAGGAAGGTTCATGATGTTCTATCTAGGTAATTGTTTTTTATTTTTAAGTCGTTACCTGAGAAAGACTGTCCTCCTATTTGTTGTACCTATGATTGATAGGAAAGTTGGTGATGTTTCATGTAGGCTAACTGTTCTTTTTCCACAAGTTGTTGCGTGAGAAGGATTGTCCTCCTCATCATTGTCCCTACAATTGATAGGTTGTTTTGAGGAAAGTTCAAGGTGTTTTATCTAGGCCAGATCTTTTTTATATAATTTTTTGCTTTAAGAAAGATTATCCTCCTCATTGTTGTCTCTGTGCTCAATGAAAGATTATCCTCCTCATTTTGTCCCTGGGATCAGTGAAAGATTGTCCTCCTTATTGCTGTCCCTGAGGTTGATGTGTGGTTACGTGGCACAAAATAATATGTGTGGATAGCATAATATAGTACAGATTTCATGCTATCCCCACATGAACCCTGAAGTATGCAAATTATGCGCGTAGATAATATCATCCAGATTATAGCTTGAGCCTACTAATGTTGAATTTGTCTTGAAGCTTTTGAACACTTCAGCCATACATAAATCAACAATATCAAGGGTACCTACCAAATTTGTGAGCAAGTCAACTTAGAGATGTAAGCTGCTTATTTTAGTAGCTTGTGTGTGCACAAAGAATCTCCAAGTACTGTACCAAGAAATAACCTATTTGAGTATAAGGTGTAAATATTCTTTAAACTTGCTACAGGGAAGAGGGGTGTGTATGTAGCAACAAACATCAAAACTTGAGGCTTATCTAATTATGCAATTGAGTTATTTAGTACAGAACGATGAAACTTATATTTGACATTTGTTAGCCTAATTCCCATTTGTATTAGAAGAAAACAAAAATGTTATTTTAGGATTCTTTAATGCTAAGGTAAATGGGTGGATGGAGTGAGGAAGCAAGCCTTTGGGCTTGGTTAAATAATTTGTTATTTTGTTTGAAACCTAGAGGATAAAACTCGTTGTATGGTTAAAATTGTCTGGTATAGTTTGATAGAGGCAGAACTATCAAGTGCCACGTACATTTTAAGGTTTACACATTTTATACAGATGGGAAAAACCTTGAGAATCTTTTAGCCTTCTGTGGGTGAACAGAGCATCTAATGCTATAATAGTCTGATTTCATTTGCAAGTGATTGTAGTACTGAATTTAAGTTGTACATAGTTGTGATACCTATCGCACTACTTATTGAAAGACAAATAGCTCAAAATGTGGATGGTTTTAGGGGATTAGTAGTAATATTGTTAGTCATTCAATCCTGTGTTCCTTGTATTCCAGTTTTTAGTTTGAACTGTTTAGTTTTCTGTTTCCCGTGCATTGCCTTTCCAAATCATAAAATGGAAAAGTAAAAATTTATGTATATGAATAGTAGAAACAAGTTTAGAAATGAGCGTGTCAATGAACTTTATAGAAATTCTACTGTATGTGGCAAGGGTGTTCAATTGAAACAGTGGCACATGATTTGTCTTGCAGTTTCCCAATTACTGGGTTAAGGCATATTTTTTGCATGACTCTTGACGATTTAGACTATATTTTCTGTCAACTCCTAAATGCTACACTGTTATAATCCAGGGCTGGTATATCTGCTTGAACATATAATTGTTTTTTAGAATGCTCATGTGATGCCTTGCTACTTCTGCTTTTGTTCTGGATTCAAGTTGAGTTATTTCTTTGGCTCCTCTCTTTCCACTATTCAAGTTGACCCAGTATCTGTTCTGATGTTCTTGTTACATGTTTTGTTCAACAAACTCTGCAATTCTAGTTTGACTTGAAAAGGCTTCCTTCCTTCTTGTCAAAATTATAATCTCATGCAGCCATTATTGTAGACTGCAGCAGTAGAGCCTATGACTTCTATCATATTTGATTGGATTTTTCATGACCCTACGAGTGGCAATCCCTCATAGATATAATACATGCAAGCTCAGCAAATTGTCCCTATACACAACTTGAAGAAAGCGATCAATTTCATAATACAAGGTTAGGAATGTCCCCAAACTTATTATGTTATTGACAGGTGTCCTAACTTGCTGCTGCATTCTAGTTAGTTCTTAGTTTTTTCATCCTCATTCCTTGCTTGAGATAAGTGGATTTGGAATATACAAGGTCAATTGTGCAATGTAAATTGCACAGCAATTTACAGTTTTTCCTCATGAAAATATGTATACGGAAAATTTGATCCCCCACTAGCTGCTTCTGTTTTGCAGTGATTCCATATCTGTATTGGGATGACACCATATCGAGGGATTGGATTTGTCTTCTCTGGAAAGCGAAACATAGGATTTCATTTGCTGTGCATTGAAACATCCCCTTTCGTCTCTAGAAGGTTAGCAATATTTATTAAGGCATTTAGGCTAACTCATCACCATACTGTATGTTTTTTAAAGAAGGATTCTTCCTCCCCTTAGTCGTAGATAATGCTTGTGGACTCTATTACACGATTGGTATATAAAATATTTTATGGATATAATCACAGAATAATGAAGACTGTTGTTTATAAGTATGGATCTCGCATCTATAATAAACTGAAAAGTCTATGGATCAATCTTGTACAAGTAACAATTAGTAATATTTATTGGGGCTATTGTACACATCACAACTGAAATTGATTATATAGAGAGACTAGCAAATTTGTGTATTGACAGTCAACTTATTGACCATGCAGGTGTGATCTCTAAGAATCATTTCTGCAGAAGCAAACTCCAGAATTCAGAAGACAAGGGATTACCCTATGAGTATGAGAGGTAAGCATTTGATGGTGTTTTGGTATATGAAAACCTTAATTAGGAAACTTATAAAATCTATATGCCACCAAACATGAAGACAAGAAGCTAAGAATATGGTCTGGTAATTTAATTAATATGATTTTACAAATTTAATATCATTGTTTGTCTTTGCATTATGAGGGGGTGTCTCATTTTCTTCAGAGAAAATAAGGGGTCTCACTTGATGAATGATATAGTATTTGCAGAATCCATATTATTAAAATAAGACAAGAGTTACCTAACCATAAAGAATAGACATATGCTTGTGCACTCTATTACTCTACTGGTGTATACAATAATTCAGGCATATCATCTCACAACAGTACGACTGTTCTCCAAATCCACACATGCACATAATTCAAACATTTATGGTCTAGTTAAAGTATTCTCTCTCTCTCTCTCTCTCTCTCTCTCTCTCTCTCTCTCCCTCTCTCTCTCCCCCACATCACTATATGGAATATATAAAAATATCTTGCCCTTATCTTACTTGCTGGATAAAATAATATTTGACCAAACCCACATTAAAAGTAGAAGATTCACCTAACATTAAAGAATAAGCACATGCTTTTGTGGTTAGGTGTCTTCATTGTTTTGTTATCAGGAAAATCTCAAGTATGAATGGTAGGACTGTCTTCACATATGCTATATAACCAATAATGTACCATATGGAGCTTTATAATGTGAAATCAAATGGTAACATCAAATATGTTGAAATTGCTTCTCTGATGATACATTAAACCTTAATTGCTTTGATCTCGCGATAATTCCGAGGATTTATGTTTGCTACAAAATATTCATGACAAAAGCATAAATTTTCATCCCAAATCATCCAAATATCACTACTATGACTCAAATCATAGATAAAAATGGTTGGAATCAGGATGTCTTTCAGAGCTGCAAACTAATGGTTGAGTTAGGTAGGTTGAGAATATTATATTAGACTTACAAGTGCATACCTTGTAGTATAGGCTTCCTATATAGATATATCCTTAGCTGTTAACCTTATTAAGACTATATATACACATCTTTCACTTGGTGTTTGACCAAATTTGGTGCTATGTGGTGTTATTTTATTGGACAGAAGGTTAACCAAACATGTTATATTAATATTTAGATTAGTGGCTTATGTCAAAAGAGGAGTCTCCTTTCAATCACATTAGGAGTTTTGCAAGGACGATTAAGTAATGTCGACACCGTAAAACTATATACACTTGTAAAGTAATTATTCGATAAGCGTAAAGCATCTTTAATACCATCAACGATTATTGGTTCTTGATCTTAACGATTCTCCCAATCAAGCTTTGTGAATTGAACCATAACGCTGACTTTGATATCATTTGCTGGTTAGTCTCGATAATTAGCTCATTAGAGCCAATAATTTTTCAAATTAATAAGTATCACATCAATATGATTAAAAAATTAGTATGTTTTTGTTTTTTACGGAAGAGAGAAAAAAAAAGGAAGAAGATACATGAACCAATTGTAGACATAAAGCACATGTGATATAATTAAGTGCAAGGTGTCACCATATGCCCAACTTTATGACACATAATCAAGCGGGTACATGTCATTCATAGATTGGGATTGATGAGTGGTGGACTTCAAGCTATGACTCCCACCTCCAAGTTGGCTTGGCTCATCTCTCATCTCTGCACCCTAGAAGGAATCCATTTTTTCTTTGCTTTTTCTTGTTCAAGATTTCTTACTAACATAAGAAACGACATCTTTGAAAAAGCATATCGTAATAGTCATGATTTGAAATAAAATGCCTTTTTTAATTGGGAATTGGTGGAATTTTGATACTTGGAAAAATAGTGCATTTTTTTATGATTAATATTTTGTTCCAATTTTGAAACTTGAAAAGATTAATTCTATTTTTTAATAATAAAGTTTTGATTCATTTGACCGTTGAATACCTTAGTGTTTCAACCTTGTCGTATATGATATAGCTTTGAATCTTTGATCCAACCTTGTATTTCGTGTCGTGACGTAGGTGAGCAGCCATTATTGCCACCTGCTTCTTTACGACAATATTGCCATAACTTTAAAAATATTAGTTTTGCAAATTTTTCAGCCGACTGATACATTTTGTATGAAATGACATGTACCTATGTCTACATCACGTGGAGTGGCGGGAAGAACTTGATTAAAAAAACATGTTGGATAACTATTTTTAAAAACGGTTTTAAAAAATAGTTTTTGAAATTTGTTTTACAATATTTTATAAAATAAAAATGTGTTTGAGAACTTGTTTTTACATAGGTTTTAAAAATGATTTTTATGTTTAATGTTTTATTTTTAATTATTATATATGTTTGTATAATTATTTTTTAAAAACAGTTTTCATAAAGACAAATAAAAATAATTAAAAGATATTTCTTGAAAACAAACAATAAAAAATAATTTTTTGATTGTAAAATGTGTTTTTCAATTTTTTTTTTTGTTTTTAGAACTGTTTTGAAAAACAATTGTCAAATAAGTCCTACTCCATTTGAAAAGTGTTTTTTCTAAATAATTTTTTAATGTTTTGTAGATAAGAATGCGTTTGAAATCTAAAATGTTTTTATCTTATTTTTTATATTTTAAAATATTCTATTTTTTATTTTTAAGAATAAAAAATTATTTTATATTTTTTAATTATTCAACTTGTTTTTTGGTTTTTTTCTATTATCTAGAAGGGAGATTATTTTCAAAGTAGTTGTAAGTTGTAGCAATAATTTTACTTCACAATTTTTTAAAAAACACACCCAAATAAAAAAAAAAATTGATTACTTCTTGTTTTTTCTTGTTGAGTAGAAAAAGGGTGTCAAATGGAAGGGTTCAACACCAAACCTAGAGTTGCATATTAGATATTGATGACCTCTTGAATACGCCACCTAGGCCAGCCAGTAAACCTTGTTCTCTGGTCGCCATGGTCACATCTCCAAGCTACTCCCTTCACTTCTGGGTATTTTTTAAGGTAAGTAGAGATCCTTGACTGTGTTCTGAATCAATAATGACTCCATGATTAAATGATGCAAGTACAGTGATCTCAACTGTAGCGTGGGAAAAAAAAGGTGGGCACTCTCTTCTCTCTAAAGTAGGCTACCTCCCTATTCTTCTGAGTGTTTCCTTCTGGTGGGAGGTTTCCCACTTGAGTAAACATGTTCTTGGTTTTGAATCAAATCTGCTTTTGACCAGAAACTTTCTGTCATTCATTCTTTTAAGCTCTGTTTGGACAATTTGCCGATTCAGTAATCAAAGTTAGGCCTTCTTTATATTTTTTTTTTGCCTTAGCAATCTTGTCTTTTGGTTTGTTGCATGAAAAGTCTTTCATATATGATATTTCGATGTTTCAACCTCAACCGAAATTTTGAAAAGTATCATAAGCTAATTTGAATGTCTCAGAGAAGTTGTGAAGTCATTGTGTATTCTAATCCTTTTTCTAATGGGAATGACTGCAAACTTGTCAAACTTTTCCCTAACTTCTGTTGACAAAAATGGCATCAAATGATTTAAAACCCTAATGGGAATAAACTGAGTGGGGCCTGAGGACCAAAGCATTACTTTCACCTCAATGATTCCACCACTTGCAGTGGTACATATGATTAATTAATGGTGACTGACACAATAGGGACCTGACTATGAATTATGAAATGGACCTTCCCTCTTGACCCAGGCAACCTTATCCTCTGCCGCTATGACCTAATTTACTTGCTTTCCGGCGTTATAAGAAGTAAATTTCCAACAGACTACCGTATTAACCTGCACCAGAGAAACTTGAGAGAACCCATCATGTGTAACATATTTTCCATTCTACAACACCACTGTTTTAGTATTATAGAACCTTTAGTAGTTGTTGACACCCTTAAGAAGCTTGTTTACCTTCGTTAAGAAAATTTTAACTCTATCAACCTCATTAAACAAAAGTTTTGGAATGTACTTACTCCATTATGATTAGCTTTGTTGTCATTAAGTATTCGTAGTTGTTAAGTATCGGTAAACACGGTCAAGGTATTTTTAAAGTTTAAAAACTTTTGACTTAATATAAAAATGTTTTTAAAGAAAAATCAAAATTTTGGTAAAATTTAGAAAATACTTTCAAAAAATAAAAAAATCATTTGTAGTGATTGTTATTGTGGAACCATTTGATAGATAATTCTTTCAAAAACACTTTTACAAAAAACACTTAGAATAGAGATGTCACGACCTCACTCTCTACCTGATATTTGTCTAATTTAGGGTTTAGCAGTACACACACGACCTACCAGTCGACTTCGATTTTGCTTATTTGTTAAGCTTACACCCTTAAGAAAAGGTCTTTATAATGTGTTGTATAAGCCTTTCATATATAACTCTTCCCCAACCACTACTCGGGTGACGTGGAACACTACAAGAAACATTGTCAAACGTGTTTGTAATTTGATACAAAGGTTTTAGGTTTTATACGGCTTTGTTATGTAGTAGTCAACTTGATAGTATTACATTATTGATTTACATTTGAAAAGCTTAAACTATTAGTGCAATTGGTACACTAAATTCCTTATTTATATGCTAAATTACAACGTATAATTTCATCTGTCAATATAATACTTCAAATTTCAAAAGTTTAGCCGTGATTGTGGTTTCTTTTTGAAGATTTCATAGTGGATAATCACATCAAGGTAAAGATGGAATATAAGTATTGAGAAACAGAGAAAACTTGGGACGTACGATAGGTGTGAAAACTAATGATACCACACAGTAAAATTGACACTTAACTAAGTGACTCTATCAAGGAAGGTCAACCTTGCTCTCTTAATCAATCCCATCCCAGCATTCAGCATTGTCTGCTTGCGATTTAAAGTATGAAGAAATTAGTATCAGTTACATGACCAAAATGGTGTGAGCTGTTCAGGGAAAGCAACCATTTTCTGCTTCATAAATATTAAAAGAAGCATCAACTTGACTTTTCTCTACCATCTATCCTATCATAGCATAGGGCATGATTTTGTCCATATGTGTATTTATATATATTAAGCTGATCTAGGCTAAATCCTTAATGGCCCACCTCACAACAACTCTTTTTATTTATTTTGTTTTTTTAGAATTAATGGGTTAATAGGATGAAATAATCCTAAAAAGATTATTTTTATATAAAAAAAGAAGGAGGATATTTTTGTCAAATGAAGCCAAAGGAAGATGAAAGATTATGGTATGTTTGGTAACTGTTTTGAAAAATAGTTCTGAAAAATAATTTTTAAGAATCGTTTTATAAAACAAAAACCTGTTGGAAAACCTCAAATATTTTTAACATGTTTTTAATATTTTCAAATATGTTTTAAAAACAATTTTTATGTTTAGTGTTTTATTTTTAATCATTCTACATATTTATATAATTATTTTTTAAAAACAATAAAAAAAAACAAGTGAAAATAACAGAAAACAATTAATAAACATTTTCTGAAAATGTATTGATTTATATTCCTAAGAACAAAAAATATAAAACAATTTTTTATTATCAAACATGTTTTCTTATTTTTTATTTTATTTTATTTTAGAGAATAGAAAATTGTTTTTAAAAATAGTTATCAAACATATCATAGATTATCAAATTTGACTTTTCAATTCTTCTTTTAATCAAATAACCTTTTTTTTTTCTAAGATTGTTGGGGTTGGTGGACAATTTGCCATACATATGTTAAGAGTGAATTTCCTCGTATTTGATTGGAATGCAAATGTGTTGACAAAAGGTTTAATTTTTAATTTTTTTTATAATGTACTGAATTTAATTTTACATTTCTTTCATTTTTCTACCTTATCCCCTCTCTCATAGGTTTTGAAGAAAGAGACATAGCTTATAAGAATCTTTTCAGAGAAGGCTGCATAAGGTGGACCTAACAATATCAAAATGATGGAAAATTAAATTAAAAATATATCTTTTTAAGCATTGGAAAATAAGAAAATAAGAAAAAAGAAAAGGGGTAAGAAGAGGGAAGTTGTGTGTCCACGTTATTTTTGTTACCTTATCAATGAAAGATAAATTTTCAACCAACTTCATCTTCGTTAATGAGTAGGGCTTTTTGGCCACATGATTAGCCGCCCAAGTACATCTCGTAACTAGGAAAATGTGGGGAAATTTTGAAGCAGTCTAAGTATCCAACGTACGATAGGCCATTTGACTAGTGAGGATTGTCGGAGGTGGTGATACGAATGATTCAAATCTTCCTTCTTGGTCATGTGCTAAATAGTTTGGTGTCGGTTAGCGCGAACTTTAATATGATGTAAAATAATTTTTAATTTTAAGTTATTTTAACAAATATATTTAATAACTTAAATGAAGTGATTAAGCTATATTAAGTCAATAAATTGATATATTGAGCGTCCTTTTATGCTTGTTTTGTTTTTGGCTTCAAATTAGAAGTTGAAGTTAAAATTATAAACAATAACTTCTTGCATAAATTAAAGAGGGAAAATTTAAAGCTAACTCATTAATATGTATCAAAATTTAAGTCTAAATCGTTTGAATTGTATGATGAAATTTGAATTATTGGATGATGATATAAACAAATAAATAGTAATGAAATTCGGTATGTATATGTGATACCATTTGATTGGTGATTCTTTTCGGTAGTTGGCAAATTGACATGATGCATAGTTCGACCCAAATTAAAATAAAGTTTTTTTATAAAATAACATTTTATTGATATTCGCATCTGAATTATAGTCTCTTGCCTTAATGTAATCCAAATAAATACAAAGGTCATTATTGAGATTATAAAAGAACTAAATATAAAGGTCATTATTGAGATTACGGAAGAAGTTTTAGTGTAATTATTTTTATGGAGATTAAATATACTTTATCCCCTTAACTTTTTTAGACAATTTTACCCTTTGCCTTGTCATAAATTGATATATTAAGCGTCCTTTTATGCTCGTTTTTGTTTTTGACTTCAAATTAGAAGTTGAAGTTAAAATTATAAACAATGACTTCTTACATAAATAAAAAAGGGAAAATCTAAACCTAACTCATTGATGTGTATTGAAATAACGTGATGAAATTTGAATTATATGATGAAATTTGAATTATTGGATGATGATATAAACAAATAATTAGTAATGAGATTCGGTATGTATATGTGATACCATTTGATTGGTGATTCTTTTCGATAGTTGGCAAATTGACGTGATGCACGATCTGACCCAAATTAAAATAATTTTTTTTTTCTATAAAATAACATTTTATTGACATTTGCATCTGAATTATAGTCTCACGTCTTAATGTAATCCAAATAAGTACAAAGACCATTATTGAGATTACAGAAGAACTAAATACAAATGTCATTATTGAGATTACCAAAGAAATTTTAGTATAATTTTTTTTTTTATCAAGATTAAATATACTTTATCCCCTCAACTTTTTTTAGACAATTTTACCCTTTGCCCGGTCATATTTAAAATTTAATAATTTCTTCCTCAAATTTGTTAGAGATTATTATTCTGTTTGTTTTTATCAACAAAAATTTGATTTTTAATCAATTTCAGTGATTATTATACTCATATTTTTGCTCAAAGTGTAGTAGTTTTTCGTTAATAAAAACAAAGTTGGTAGAAAAAAACACAAATATGGTTACTTCAGAGACAAATTTTAAACTTTGAAGGTCAAAATGGGGGCCTTAAAGGCTTGTACTTAACATTTTTTTTACTCTATTTATTGATAAGAAAAACTATGCTTGGTTTCCAAAAAAAAAAAGAAGAAAATATTAAAAGTATGTTTAGTTCTTGAAAATTTCAACCAAAAATGTGGGGGAAGAAAAGAGGGGAAAAAAGGGAAAGAAAATAAAAAATAAAAAAATATTTAAAATTAATAAATTATTTTTATATGTTTCTTTAAATTCATTTAACTTATTTTCGTTTATTATATAAAAATTAAATAATTTTAAAATGTATAAATTTCTAACTAATTGTAATTATATTTATTTATTTTATATTTTTTATTTTAAAATCAAATATGAGAAAACTATTTTTTTAGTATTTTTTTTCTTTAGTACTTTGGAGGACCAAATATAGCCTAAAAAAAAGACTTTTTTTATATTTGATTTTAACATAAAAAAATGTGAAAGAAATCCAAATATAATTAAAATTAATTAAAAAATTACACATTTTTAATTAATTATTTTTTATATAAAAAATAAAAAATAAAAAATAAAAAATAAAATTAAATAAATTGAAAGTATAATATGAAATAATTTATTAATTTTAATCTTTTTTTTTTCACTTTTTTTTTTCTTTCACTCTCCCTCACTATTTTTTTTTTCCTTGGCTTTGAACAAACAATAGATTAAATTGACCCCCAAGTATTTGTACTTAAAATAATTTTTCTGTCAATCATCAAATCATAGAGAGAAGAAAATCAAATCAAAGCTCATAGCCAGTAAAAACTATCAAATTCTAGCAAAATTTCCAGGGCTCTTTTTCAAAAGATGCCCGTCCCATTGATTTAACCCAGTTTTCTTATCAAATCCTTCTGCATTCCTTCAGCTCCAAACTTTTTAAAAGTAAATTCTACAAAAAAGTCAGACAAAGAAAAAAACAGCAAAGCATCTGCCAGTGGAGAGAGGATGCCCATTTTTTCTGCATGAGACAACATGAATGCCCAAATAAATTTGACACAAACTTTGGAAATTTTGGAAGGAAGGCCTGCTTTCCAATCTAAGGTTGCTCGCTCTTTCTTTGGAGTGCTTGTGAAGTTGTGCCTACTGACTACTTCTCCATTTCATATTTTAAATTTATTTTTAATTTTAATCCATACATAATTTAATGACATCTGACCACAACAAGGAAACTCAAAAAAAAGAAAAAAAAAAAAAAAAAGGCAGAGTTAAGCCAGCGTGAAAGCCTCAAAGCCACTTGGCTCAGAGCCATGCAGTAGAATGCATGGAGTGACGTAGGAGTCTACGGAAGCGTCATACGTTGGTGACAGCTAAATACCCACCCCAAAAAAATTATTTACTAAAATAATTTCGTACTTATTAATTGTCAAAATTAATACAGTTACGGGATTTCAGACATAATTATCTTTCAAAAAAAAAAAAAAAAATTTCCTGTTACAAACTTTACCATCAGAGGGAGAAAGAGAGAGAGAGAGAAAGGGAAAGGATGTGTTTTTTCTCCTAAAAGGAGGACACGTCTCCAGACTGATGAACAAAGGCCGGCACCGAATCCCTTTGACTTTCCTCTTTCCTTACTCATCCACCTTTCTCTACTTTCTATATATATTCTTCTCAATCCTCTCTTTACATACTTCCTTCTTCACATCTTCATATTTTCCTCCTCTCCATTGACAACAGTATAGCTTTTCTATGCAAGATGGGAAGAACACCATGCTGTGACAAAAATGGGATGAAGAAAGGGCCATGGACTGTAGAGGAAGATCAGAAGCTCCTTGATTATATTCAGAAACACGGCCATGGGAGATGGCGGACACTTCCCAAAAATGCAGGTATCTACTTCATTCATTCTTGCTGTCTTTCTTCTTCTTCTTCTTCTTCTTCTTTTTTTTTTGTTTTTAAAAGAAGAATTTGGAAATATATATATATATATATATATATATATATATATATATTTAAATCTTATAGTTGAAAATTAAAATGGAGTGGGGTGTTTTATATGTAATTGAATAGGTCTAAAGAGGTGTGGAAAGAGTTGTCGGCTTCGTTGGACAAACTACTTGAGGCCAGACATCAAGAGGGGGAGATTCTCATTTGAAGAAGAAGAGGCCATCATACAATTACATGGTATTTTGGGTAACAAGTAAGTGTTTTCATTCACTTCATTTCGCCTTTCTTCCTTCAAATTTTCAAAAGCAAGACTGGTTTTTGGTCTGTTGATTGATGGTTTTTGTGACTGATTGTATTTTGTTGACTTAGGTGGTCTGCAATTGCTGCTAGGCTTCCTGGAAGAACCGATAATGAGATCAAGAACTATTGGAACACTCGCATCAGGAAGAAGCTTTTAAGAATGGGAATTGATCCCGTCACTCATGCTCCACGGATGGATCTTCTGGAACTGGCCTCGCTTCTTGGCTCATCCCTCTACAATTCATCATTACAACTTAATGTTCCAGCTGGGTCCCTTGGGATGGGGCCTATGGTGAACGACGATGTTCTGACTCTAGCTACTGCTCTCTTGTCATCACACTGTGAAAACCCAGAACTCCAGCTACAAAATCTTCTAGAAAATCAGCTCGGGAATCCCCAAGTCCAAAACCAGTTCGAGTCCTTCCAAGGGAACAATCTACAGAGCTCAATTCAAGAAGTTCAAGCTTGTCCAACATCCAGCGCTGCAAGCACTCCATTTCTGAATGAAACCCAGCTCATGCAGGCCATTGCGGAGCATCTCTCTCAAAACCCTACCGATTTTGCCTACCAAAATTCCTTGCCAAATCTATGGCAAGTTCATGGTGGGCATCCTATTACAGCTGCCAGTTTCACCAATCCTACACTCAGCTTTGATTCCATCCCCAGCTCCATAACCGGCCACCAGACACTTAAATCCAATGCCGTCAGTAACAACACGCAGAATTTCAGTTTCGATTCTGTTCTATCCACGCCGTCATCCACCTCAACTCCATTGGACTCATCACAGATGACCTATGCCAAGGGGAGCACTGAAGACGAGAGGGACAGCTACTGCAGCAACTTCTTGATGTTTGATATCCCAAGTGACTTGGATGTTAATGCAATTATGTAAACAAAAACAGGAGTAGTACTGGATGTAGTCTGTGAACATGTAGATGTCTGGGAATCAATCTCCCTAGCTGGGGTTTGTCTTGCAACATTTTAATTGTAATAGCATTTATTTATATGTTTTTGCTTCAAGAGTTTATCAAAGTTCATCAATCAATCCAGCCACTAACGAGTACTTCTTTAGCTTCTTTGAGATAAATCATATACATTGGGATTAAGTCTCAGTTTTATTCAAACATCTTACAAAAATTTTATGTCATTCAACCCTGCTAATTTTCTTGTCTCCCAAACAGACTGCAAAAATTTCTTGACTTTACACAAATTTGAGAAGGGTTGCATGGAAATGTAGCTATATGAGTCCTTAAAATCAAAAAGTGAACCTATAAGGAATCATACACTAGCTAGACAGATATCACCTTTTCCTCGGGAATCAAACTTCAAGTTCTCTACGATGTTTGCTTCTGCCTTCTGGCTAGTCAGAAATGCCCATTTTCATCAGTCCGGCCACCAAGAGAACTCCGGCCGGTGTGCAATGATGGAGCAACACGTGCCCCGCCACCTGTGGGCATGCCTATTTCACGTGCCAATAAATTTGAGTACTAATTTTGAACACGGAGTAGGCAACCATTGACCCAAGAACAAAAAGTGACGTGTCCACAGGACGGTACGGGACCACGATAAACAGTAGGTTGATTGAAAATTCTATGGGTTCTTTCATGGGCTATCATGTCTCTTTCTCCACCATATGTGTGGGTTCACGGTCAAACCCCCATCTCAGAAACCTAACGTCAGCATCTCCACGATGGCGATCCTAAGGAAAATGATGCTTTAATTAAGCTTCAAAGAAGGGCTAGATAGTGATTCTTTTGGGGTGTAGTGAGTCCGTGCAGGAGCAACTCACATGGGCTTTGAGTGTGATTCACGTCTCCATTAGCTTCAATGCCAACTGCCAAGAGATTAATTGGGAGTACATTTGAATGTTGTCCACAAAGTTTGTCCAGTCTGATCAATGAGACGATGGTTTCACAAGCCGAAAACCTTATCTAAAATGCTCATAAATACATGACTGACTAATAATTTAGAGTTGGACCACTAGAGAATTGGTGGTCTCAGCTGCCTCATAATTCAGAGCTCCGTTGTTGCTCAAAGTAGAGTGTGTGAATCACAACCTTTCCCTTTCAGAGATTGTTCGGCAAGTGATAAACGTTTCTTGCCATTGCCATTTTAACACTTAAAAATAATTCTTTTCATAAATTATTTTTAACTAATAAAAAAATTAAAAATATTTATTAAAATCATTATTAAACAAGCATTTAAATTATGTTTAATATTATTTTTATTCGAAATGGTTTTAATGAAATTATTTTATTTAAATTTAAAAGTATTTTTTAAATTTTGTCAAATATTTTATTTTTCTTCAAAAACACGTATTTTCTTTAAAAAAATCATATATTAAATTATTTTCTAAGAAGTATTATAAGTAATTTTTTCAAAGTTCTAAAAATATTTTTAATTTTTTTTTCAAACCCTTTATTTATTTGTATCTTTTACATGTTTTACACTTAAAAAGTACTTTCAAGTAGACTTTTAGTCTTATGAGTCGGTTTGATATAAGTCGGTCCTTTTTACATTATGAATTGGTAATCTAATATTCTTTATGATTATATGCAGCTAGAGTTGACTTGGCCTGCTTTTGAAAAGCATTTTTGATGTAAAAATTCTAAAAACACCGAAGCATTCGATAAATTTTGAAAAATACTTTTAAAAATTTCTATTTGAAGGAACAAAACAACAAATACCTTTATGAAGGAAATTAAGAACTACTCTTGTTTGGGTAAGAGTATTTGATCTTGTTGTAGGTACAAGAAATTCAATTTCAAGCGACCTCGAAATGGCATTTGATTTTTACACCAATGAATAAAAGTTATTTTCAACACATTTATTTATGAAAATATATCATTTTTGAGAATTTTATAGGAGAAAAAGAAAATTTTTAGTTTATGATCGACAGATCTCATGATGTTCTTGTTTCATGCGTAAAATAAATAAATAAAAATTTTAAGAAATGTGAGACCAAATTATAATATTTTGATTTTTCTTATTTTATTTTGTTTTTTTTTTTTGGAAACAAAAGTCAAAGCAACGCTGCAACACGTGGCCTCAACATTTTGCCTTTTAATTTTTGTTGGGCTTTTGTCTCAAGCTTAGCCCAAGTCAATAGCGGCACAGATTTCTTTCATTAGCCCAAACACGGATGTGGATGGCCCATGCAATCAAGTCGTCGTTCAACTCTTACTTGCAAACGTCGTCGTTTTCATGTACGGAGCGTATGAAAACATGTGGGTCTTCATCCTCTTTTGGTGCGCAAGTTTGAAAATGATAAGATTTGGTTAATTTCGTTGACACTTCTTGGGATTTAGTGTGAATACATTAAGCCGACATTGATTTCAATTTTCTTCTGTTACTATGCTTGTTAAATTTTTTTTTATTTTTAAATTGTTGAACATATCTATTTAATATCTTTTTTAAAAATAATTTAATAAATATAATAAACTTGAAGGATGATTCCTCGTAGCCTCTACATGCTCTTAAAAAAAATCTTATAATTACAAGTGGCATGATGAGTTTTTCAGATTGGACTAAATAAAGTTCGGATCACCAAACTCTAATAATGTGTCGGGGAAAATCACCATCACCGATAATCACTATAAGCGATTTTTTTTACTTTTTAAAATTATTTTTTAAATTTGGTTGAAGTTTCATTTCTCTTTAAAAACACTTTTTAAGTCAAAAATGCTTTTTAGAAAAGCTACCACGGATGAGGCCAAGTTGTTTTCCTGATTTGATTTCTCGTCCTCTCAGTTCTATGGCTGTAGAGCTGCTATGAAAAACTACAGGGTCGAGAAATTTGGGAACTCCCATGGGTTTCATCTGCTTTGAATGAACTTTACCTGATCAGTATAACTGAAAGAATTCTCAGCACCCAAATGGGGTTCCAGCATGTTCTTCATATTATCAAAGACTTGGGTTTAGCTATCTTGTAGCACCACCTCCTTAATTCCATATTCCAATTCCTCTTCATTTTTCCTTTCTTTTTTGAACTGTCACTAGTGTCCCCAAAAAGAAAAAGAAGGAGATATACCTTCTTATTGTTTATGTGCTGTCTTGTTTCTTTCTGAAGATTTGCTTTACTTTTGGTTATTTCTTACTGTTCTCTTTTATAAATTTTTCAGTTGCTTAATGGAGGTTGCTTCATGTGTTCTCTTGGGGTTCCAAAAAATAGACCCAAGAGATTCTATATCTTTCTTAAAGTTGCATGCTCCGCCCACCTCTTTGATGATTCTTTCAGATTTTTGAGTACCCCCTTTTGAATTTTAATATTTTATAACATAGGATGGGGGAATTGAATGGATTTAAGAATTATACAATTATGATACCATACTTCAAGACCTTATTTGAGAGATAGCTTGACTGTTTCTGAAAGGGGCAGTGCCTATAAATGCATTTAGCCAATGTACATGCTGAATGCATACTGGTCTGGAACGTGAAAAAAGAAGAGCTGAAACAGTGGAAAATTTTCATAAATTATCGTGTAGTCTGTTGGACACAAGCGATTGATGCTCCCTAAAGTGAAAAGGAGAAGCATCCAGAGTCCATAGAATAACTTGAAATGAGAGCAAAGTATCAAAGAATAAAGGGGAGAATAACTTGAAGCAAGAGCAACTATATACCAAACTGCACATGCAGTATAAAGAGGAGCCAATATGCAGCAAGCTGCAAGCAAGGTGGAGGAAGACTGGAAGGTATGTTTCTCTGCTGTATCCCTTTCATATATATCCAATCTAATTGCTACTTCTTTTTGCCTTTTTCCTTTTTCATTTTAAAAACAAGGATATATGTTTTATCGTGGCACAAAAGCAATCTGTTGTTGCATGATTTTATGGGTTGAATTTTCTTTCCATTTTTTTTTCATTCATGAATTATGAGTTTCTTAACATCTAGCATATTTGCACTTCATGATGAGATATGTAATCTAAAAGGAGTTGTTTGGATGTTTCACTAATGTTATGTTTGGTTGTAGGAAATTACTTTGAAAGAAAAAAAAAAATGAAGATAAATGATTTTATCGTGTTTGATTTTATTATGAAAATAGGAAGAAAAATTAAATATAATTAAAATTAGTTAAAAATGTATATATTTTCAAATTATTTAATCTTTATATATATAGAAGATGAAGAATAAGTTAAATGAGTTTGAAATAACATATTAAAATAATTTATAAATTTTAATGTTATGTTTTGGTTACAAGAAAGTATTGAGGAAAGAAAAAAATGTTAAAAGAAAATAAATTTCTCATATTTGGTTTTACTTTAAAAGATACAAGAGAAAATCAATTATAATTTAAATTAGTTAGAAATTTATGTATTTTCAAATTATTTAATCTTTATATAAGAGAGTTAAAATAAGTAAAATGAATTTGGAGTGGCGTATAAAATAATTTACCGATTTAAATTTATTTTTTTATTTTTCTTCACTTTTTCTTTTCTTTTATTTTTTCTCTCTATTTTTTCTTGCATTTTCCTTCAATTTTTTTGGGAACCAAATATAGCCAAAAAGAAGAAAGAAAAAAAAAAGAAAAGAAAAAAAAGAAAAAAAAATAGATTTAGGTTATACTTGGTTCCTGGAAAATTTGAGGGAGAATATGAGAAAAAATAAAGGAAAAAATAAAAGAAAAGAAAAAGTGAAAGAAAATAAAAAAATAAATTTAAACTCGATAAGTTATTTTTATATGTCATTCTAAATTCATTTCATCTATTCTAATTCTTTATAGAGATTAAATAATTTCAAAATACATAAATTTATGATTAATTTTAATTATTTGATTTTTTTTTTCATATTTTTTATAACAAAATTAAATATGAGAATTATTTTTCTTAACATTTTTCTTTTCTTGATATTTTTCTAGAACCAAATATAGCATTAAAGTCAATAAATTATTTTTATATGTTTTTTTTAAACTTATTTAACTTATTTTAACTTTTCTATATATAGATTAAATTTGAATATATATATATATATATATCAACTAATTTTAATTATATTTGAACTTTTTTGCTATTTTCCATATAAAGACAAGCATGAAAATATATCATTTTTTAAATATTTTTTTCTTTCCTTCTAATTATTGCCAAACCAAACATAACCTTACTATGTTACACACCACACATCAATCCCAAGATATTGTAGATTATGAGATAATATGAGATACTCTTTGATTACAAAATTAAAAGGGTACGGTATTTTTTGATACCTATTAAAAGGGCACCACTCATTAGTCTCATTATTTGTATCATGGTTCCATTTGTTTATACCTTTACACATGGTCCCATTCATTTGTATTCTTATTTAACCGTTTAAATCTCATCATATGTATTTCAATAGTTCAGATCTCTTTTTCGGTAGGTACCACTTTAATACCTTAGCATTTTTCTCTTTGATATATTACTATATAATATTTTTTTTCTTTCACTTGACTATCTAATGGTCTTAACTAAATGCATTTTCTTGATCTTAAGGTATTGCAATTTCTTTTCTTGATCCTACGGTATTGCAATTTTTAAGGATTTTGATATATATATATATATATATATATGGTTACTTTTATTTGTACCTTTACACCTGGTCCATTAATTTATATTCTTATTTAACTGTTTGAAACTCATCATATATATTTCAGTACCTTAGCATGTATATTACTATATAATATTTTCTTTCACTTGGCTACTTGATGGTCCTACCTGAATGCACTTTCTTGATCCTAAGGTATTGCAATCTCTAAGGATTATGTATATATATATACAAGTACAACATCTTCTTCTTCATTCTTTACATACTAAAATTTGGCATCTAGGGTTTAAATACTTCTAACATTGTATGTGTAGTCTTTCAGAAATTCTCAATACTCGTTACAATTGAGGAAACAGGAGAGAAGAAAGAAAGGCAACAGGCATGAGAATTATCATTCCCAATAAGGTCAAGAAGGAATGGGAGGAACGGAAAGCCCATGATCATGCCCTACTTATCAGTCTCTTCTTACAGATATGATTAATTTTCTTTGCACCATCACAAAAACAAAGAGGAAACTGAATTGTAACCTTCAGTATCCGGTCAGCTTACTTGCTGGAAACAGCTTATTGTCTTCTATTTAGTATCTTGTAAAAATGAATTGTCTTACAGCTTGTAGGGTTGATTCAAGAACAATGAATTGCGTACTTCTGTTCCTCTTATTTCATGTTTGTGAACAGGACTGGAAAATTTAAATTATTCCAAAAGTCTAAGAAAAATGAATTTGTTTTTCATAAATGATGGCATTTCTTGAAGATCAAGCATGGATTTGCTCCTCCCTTCAAGTGCAAGTTAGTGGAGCAGTTTGAAATTTGGATTAGTCCTTTTGATTTTTCACATGCTGATCATAAGATTACAAGTAGGTAGTCTGACATTAGCACATCATTCTAACCAGCAAGCTATGAAAGGTAATTTGCTGAAAATTGAAATGTCATTCAAATTTTTATTTTTTATTTTTTTTATTATTTTTTTTCTGCTATAAAAACAAAATAAAACCAAATGATCACGGAATGTCAAAAAGCCACACTGCTGTGTGAGGGTCCTGCAAATTAAGGACAAAATTTCTAGATCCTAAAATAGTTTCTCCATCGGAAAAAAGAAAAACAAAATTTGTTGATCTCCATATTAAATCTTTTTTTAAATGATATTATATAGAATACTTCCTAAGAACTTTCTTTATTCTATAAGAAATCCTGAGGAAATTTATTAGAAAATATTTTATACAATATTCTTTAAATTTTTTTTCACTAATTTGGAATTTGAAGTGAATTTGTTTGGGCTTGAACATGTTATCCAGGGATCGGGTGATTATAAGGTGTGTGCGGATAGGGGGATGTGGGGTGGGAACGGTGGGGTGGGTTCATGAACAAAGTAAGTTACATTCCTCAAGAAGGTTAGACATTGGGGAATTTCACTATTGGATTAGAGACACAATGTCATTAGTCGACACTTGAGCATCCATGGTTAGCTATGGCAAAGGATTGGTAGTTTCACTTGGGAGAGAGGAAAGGGTTACAAGTATCTTGAAGTGCGTAGGTTGAATAGGAGATGGAGTTGGGATCCAAGATGTAATGGTAGTGGTTGACATTGGGGAAGATGTCGATATATGAGTTTTGAAAGGAAAAATAGTTTCAAAAAGCACGACATGCTATGAGGTTACAACTTGTTCATGGAGGGGTCTAGGCAAAGCAAAGTCTTTGATGAGATGAATGGACAAGAAAAATACATGGGGTGACTTTTGGATCAAGTTTGTGATGAGTATAAGGATGCAATCAGGGATAGCAAAGACAACAATTTTTTTTTTTTGTTTGTGGTAGTTTGGTTGTTTGGAAAACAATTTTTCAAGAGGAGAGACAAGACTAAGAATGGGTGTAGGAAGTTTGTTGATGAGGCATGTGGCTATGAGGAAGGCGTATGACCAGTACGAAAGAGGGATGGATGCTTGATATAGTAAGGTGAGCTCTGTTTCAATAATATGGCGATGTCACCTTTTAGTAGAACCATTATATTGAGGAGTGTAGGGTGGGTTTTGAGATGTTGAATGCTGTGAGAATCAGGTAGGGATTGAAGGGTTGTATATTTCTCTCTGCCATTTGAGTGTATGGTGACAATTGAAGTATCGAATAATTTTCCACCCATGCTTTGAAATTTGGAAAAAGTAAGGAGAGATTTGATTTATTGCAGAGTAACGAAAGCCACATGTATTTGGTAAAGTGGTAAACAAAAATCACATAATAGCAGAAACCATCAACTGAGGGTATGGAAGCAAGGCCCCGAACATCGGTATAAATTAGGTCAAGTGGTTTGTGCTATTTAAAGAAGAGACACCAAATGGTAGATGGTGACTTTTATTGCGAAGACAAGAATTACAATATTGAAAAGTGTAGAGGGTGAATAACACTTGAATATTTTTATGAGATACTAGATGATGTAGAATGTTGTTGGAGGGATGTCTAAGTTAGCTGTGCCAATCTTGGAGGGACGACCTTGTGCTTACATAGGCTTGCAGATAGGAAACCTAGGAAAGGGAATGCTCAGGTCATTCATAAATGTTGTCCTTGCTCCAGCCTTTAGTGAGTTGTGCACCGCGTTCAAGTCCTTCACAATGAAACGAAAAAGAAAGAATTTAATAGAGGCATTATTTGTCTTACAAAATTGAGAAATAGATACAAGATTTTTTTTTTTTGCATGGATGGAACACAAAATACGTTACGTAAGGAGAAACTAGTTGTTGGTGAGGTGACCAATGATGATATCATCATTCCCATTGTATTCAGAATGAGTACCCAAGTTGTTGAGGTCAGAGGTGATGTGGTGTGCTGCCTTGGATTTGATCAACCAATTGTGGGAATTCCACCCGTCACTTGGAGTGGTGTAATTAGCTTGTGATGCTCTAGGTGGGATACCCTTGAATTTGGTATCAGTGTTGGGCATTGTGGCTAGGTTTGTGACCAAATCGACACACCACAATAGATTGAGACTTGGAGTGGTTCTGATTGAAGTTTTGATGTCTATGCCCATGGTGAGAAGCTAGGTTCATGATGCTTTTAGATTGGACAGCTTTGTTGTTGTATGAGGCCCTAGATTGAGGGTTAGTGGGCTGCCCAGATCTTTAAGAGTGATTAGCAGTGAAAGATGAGTTGTCTGCAGAGGGAGCTTGTTCTCCTTGAAGGAAGCTTTCTTGTTCAATCAGTGCATCATGAAGCTTTCAAAAGTCATGAGAGACCCACGATTTCTAACTACTATGCAAACATCTTTACATTCCTTTCCAAGATCACGAAAAACTTGAAGTTGAAGATCATTTTCATCAGTATGAATGTTGACAAGAGCCAATTCATTCACTATGCACTTGATCATATACATGTATTCATTGATGGTTTTGTCTCCTTTGGTTGTAGAGGTAAGCTAGCCCTTAAGACCCATGATTCAGGTTTTAGACTGATTTTGTTAGATATTTTTCTAATGTCCCACATGACACATGTATGGCTTTAGTCTTTTATTAAAATGGAGTTATCTAATCTAATCTCTAAAATATTGGTTATACAATTAGAGAAGTAGTTTCCTATTTTTACTCATTACTTTGATGGGAAGTGGAGTGGCGGTTACTAAACCATTGGCAGTTACCAAAAGGAAATAGGTCATCTCTCTACCCATTTAAGTAGCATTGTACGGTTTCCATCATTTGTGTGTGTGGAATGTAATTTTTCATTTAAGAGAAAGGGCTAAGAGAGAGAAATCTATCTCCTGGAGAATTCTACGTTTTCAGATGAAGAATTAATTGAAGAAATTGTTATGGATTCCGGTATGTTATTTATGTTTGTGAAAATCATGATAGTCAAGATCTTGGAATTTATAAAGCATTAAGTTTACGTTTAATTTCATTTGGATGTGGTATCATAGCACTTGTTAAGACTTTCATGATTTTCCATTATGATCTATTTGCTGGAATCAATTATTTGGGGAAGATTTCATTTAGATTTGCTCAGTTATATTTGATATGATTTAGTTTTGATTTTATTTTTTCCATTGCGACTATTAAAGTTTTTCACAAAATAAATTAAATCTCTTTTTTTATTTACATTATTTATTACTTATTATTCAGTGACTAACTAATTCCTAGATGAGTGGGATTTTATTTTGCTGGGTGATTCATATATGATGCTATGATGGTTTGACCATTTCCTTGAGAATTTCTAGTAATGCCGTTGGCTTTTATTGAACAAATCACATATTTTCGTGCATTTTCTTTTTTTTCGTGATGCTACATGCCTATCATTTAGTAAATTGATAATATTGCCCATAATTTGTTCTACAGTATAGAACATAGCGCACGACATGTGTATCATTTACAAATATGATTTATGTCTAGATTTTATAATTGACATTTCTTGTATTGATATGTTATAATTATTTTCTATAGTTTATATGAACATGAAATTGTCACATATATGAAACTGTTTAAATGATGATGTGATGTGATTGATGATAAATTGTTTTGCAAAGTGATTATTTCAACTCGAAATCCTATTTTATGAAATAGTTTGGTGATCACCAAAGTGAACCAACTAGAAAGTCATAGGTTTTAAGTTGTATTTTGGATCTTAATACTCATATCCCAAGTATTAAGAAAATAGCTTTGCAAATTTTTGAATAGGTATTTATATGTATCTTTGATCATGAGAATATTTTGGCTTGGCCCAAAGGTGCACCACTTTTCTTGTGATTAATATACTGAGGTAAAATAATTAATGTGTACCCTTAATTGAGAGTTGGAATTGGATACCCAAAGGTAACGGACCTATCGGATTATGGATACATTATTAATTATTTTTGATAGGTGAAAGGGAATCACCATAATAGTCAAAAGTTTAATTTTGTATGCTGTAATTTTCATCTAAAGATGTGTTATAGTAGTACTATTTATTATTTATTATTTAACTCAAAGCATTAATGTGTGAGCATATATTTAATTGCAGGTTCAATTCCTGTTTCGCTTCATTCGCACGCTTCATCTGTTCCGATCCTTAATGGAACAAATTTCTCAGACTGGTCTGAGCAAGTCCAGTTTCACCTAGGTGTACTGGATCTTGATTTGGCACTTAGGACTGAGAAGCCGCCTGCTATTACTGAGGAAAGTAGTGTAGAAGAAAAAACTTTAAGTCATTCTTAGGAAAGATCGAACAGATTGAGCATTATGTTTCTGTAAATGAGTATAGCGAACAACATTAAGTCAACACTTCCTGAACGTGACACTGCTAAGGAATTTTTTAAGACTGTGGAAGAATGTTTTTTGTTCGGTTGACAAGTCTCTTGCTGGGACATTAATGGCTGAACTCACCACCATGAAGTTTGATGGTACTCGTGGGATGCATGAGCACACCCTTGAGATGTCAAATCTAGTTGCTAAACTGAAGGCGCTTGGGATGAATGTGGATGAGTCTTTTCTTGTTCAATTTATTTTGAACTCCTTGCCTCTTTAGTATGGGCCATTTCAAATTCATTACGTCACTATTAAGGATAAGTGGAATGTAAATGAATTGGCCAGTATGCTTGTTCAAGAAGAGACAAGACTTAAGCAACAAGGACATCATTCAATTCACCTTATAAGTAAATGAGCCAGTAAGAAGTGGAAGAAACCTAAGAAGGGCAAAATGGCAAAACCACCTAAGATCAATGGGCCTCCTCAAGGAATAAAGGCTCATGAAAGGAGACAAAACAGTATCAAGTGTCGTTTCTATAAGAAGTTTGGGCATGTTCAGAGAGATTGCCACAAATGTAGGGCATGGTTTGAGAAGAAAGGTAAGCCTTTAGCTTACGTATGTTTCGAATCAAATCTTACTGAAGTTCCTTCTAATACTTGGTGGATTGACTCAGGTTCCACTGTTTATGTTTCTAATTTGATGCAAGGCTTCCTTACAATCCAAACTTTAAACCAAAATGAAAGTTCCATAGTTGTGGGAAATGGAGTCAAAGTTCCAGTGGTTGCTACCGGGACATTTCGTTTATTTCTAAACACTAATTGTTATCTAGATTTGTTTCAGACTCTTTATGTTCCTTCTATTTCTCGTAATTTGGTTTCTATGTCTAAACTCGACCTTGAGGGTTATTCATTTTCATTTCGTAATAACAGATTCAGTTTGTTTAAAAATTCTTCTTTTGTTGGTTCCGGTAGTTTATGTGATGGTTTGTATAAATTGAATCTTAATTGTCATTTTACTGAAAGCCTTCTAACCTTGCATCATAATGTTGGAACTAAATGTAACCTGATCAATGAAAGTTCTTCTTACTTGTGGCACAGACGTTTGGGTCATATATCCAAAGAAAGAATGAAGAGATTAGTGAAAGATGAGATTTTGCCTAACCTAGATTTTACTGATCTTGATGTGTGTGTGGATAGGGATGGCAATGGGGCGGGTTTTTTCGAGTACCTGCCCTGCCCCGCCCCTAATGGGACGAGGTTCAATTTTAATAAACGGGTTTGGGACGAGTTTGGAAATTTTTTTAAAACCCGGGACGGGTTCGGGTATTACCCCGTCCCGTCCCGCCATGCCCCATTTATAAATATATGAATATATAACATGTAATCATATCCTCATAAGCACAGTCATTGAGATGGTCTCTGAAAAACCAGCGTTCGAATTGGGTTCTTCGACGAGCTGCCAAAGTTCCCAGCTTGAACTTGGGGTGTGATTTTCTGGAGAAATGCTTGAGAAAGTCTCTTTCCCTTCTTTTTTTTTTCTTCTATCCTCCAAACAACAAAAAACACCATCAACAGGGCATTTCCGTAATTTACGCCATCCATGCTCCCAAATTCTCGTCGCCGGCGATCTGCCTCAGTATGGTTGCCCATAAAAATTGGGGCAAGCAACTAGGAAAAAAAATCCGCACTGTTGAATTTTCACAACTTGGCTTTTTTTTTTCTTGTTTTTTTCTGTGTCCAAACAGAAAACATTAACCGTTGCAAGCTTCTAAATTTTCTTCCATGCTTTCTCGGAAGCCAAACAAACAGAGAAAAAAAAGTTAAAAAAACAGGAGAAAAAAAAAGAATAAAATAGTTATCTCGATTGTCGTTTCAGTAACAAGAGTATCTTCACTTTACACCAAACAACCCAAAGAAAAACATCGAACAATTTGAAGAAAGCCTAAATTTCCCCTTGATCTGAAGATCGCAAAGCATAGTTACAGAAGAGACCAATTTAGCATATTCGAATTTCATAGGGAAAATAGAGGAAAGTGAGAAAACATTTGTGAATATCCAAGTAAAAAATTTTAAAAGTAATTTTAAAAACAAAATTAAAATTAAAAAAAAAGTTAAACGGGGCGGGGATGGGAATTATTTTAAATGAACAGGGCGGGGTTGGGATGGGGGCGACCCGTCCCGAACCCGCCCCGTTGCCATCCTTATGTGTGGATTGTATTAAGGGAAAACAAACCAACATACAAAGAAATGTGCTACAAGAAGTGGAGAACTTCTTGAAATCATCCATACGGACATTTGTGGGCTATTTGACTTGCCATCTTTTGGTAGAGAAAAATATTTTATCACTTTCATTGATGATTTTTCACGTTATTGTTATATCTATTTATTGCATGAAAAATCTCAAGCAGTGGATGCCCTAGAGGTGTACATTGTTGAGGTTGAAAGACAATTAGATAAAAAGGTGAAAATTATCAGATCAGATAGAGGTGGTGAATATTATGGTAGATATGATGGATTGGGTCAACGCCCTGGCTCATTTGCTAAACTCCTAGAAAAGCATGGTATATGTGCACAATACACTATGCTAGGTATGCCTCAGCAGAATGGAGTGGCTGAAAGGCATAATTGTACATTGATGGATATGGTTAGGAGTATGTTAAGTAATTCCTTTTTACCCATTTCGTTATGGATGGAAGCCCTTAAGGCTGTTGTTTATTTATTCAATAGGGTTCCTACTAAAACAGTTCCAAAGACTCCTTTTGAACCGTGGACAGGAAGGAAACCAAGTTTAAGGCACTTGCACGTTTAGGGTTGCCCAACGGAGGCTAGGATTTATAATCCACATGAAAAGAAATTTCCTTTTGAACTGTGGACAGGAAGGAAACCAAGTTTAAGGCACTTGCACATTTGGGGTTGCCCAACGGAGGCTAGGATTTATAATCCACATGAAAAGAAATTGGATTTCAAAACCATTAGTGGTTACTTTATTGGCTATCTAATGAAATCCAAAGGGTATAGGTTTTATTGTCCTAATCATAGTACGAAAATTGTTGAAACAAGTAATGCCAGATTCATTGAGAATGGTGAAATCCGTGGGAGTGATCAATTACAAAAAAAAAATATTCAAGAAGTTAGGGTGCAAGTCCCACTACCCATAACTTCTAAAGAAATTGTTGTTCCTACAATTGTAAAATCATTTGACAATGTTGAACAACAAATTAATGATCAATCACTCTCCAATGAGATTATCACTAATGAACCAAATATGGAAGAACCACAACAATCAACATTAAGAAGGTCTCAAAGAGAACGTAGACTTGTTATTTCTGATGATTATGTGGTTTATTTACAAGAATTTGATTATGATATTGGGACAAGTAAAGACCCGGTTTCATTTTCACAAGCCATTGGCTATAGTGATTCTGATAAATGGATTGATGCCATGAATGATGAGTTGAAATCAATAGATCAAAACAAAGTCTGGGAACTTGTCGAATTGACTGAAGGATATAAAGTAGTTGGTTGTAAATGGGTCTTTAAGACCAAACGCGACTCAAAAGGCAATATCGAACGACATAAAGCCAGACTTGTGGCCAAAGGTTTCACTCAGAAAGGGGGTATTAATTATAAGGAGACCTTTTCTCCTGTATCCAAGAAAGACTCACTTAGAATCATTATGGCTTTAGTTGCTCATTTTGATTTAGAGCTACACCAAATGGATGTGAAAACTACTTTTCTTAATGGGAGTTTAGAAGAAAAGGTTTATATGGATTAACTTGAAGGTTTCTCCATAAAGGGAAAATAACAGATGGTTTGCAAATTTAATAAGTCAATATATGGACTTAAACAAGCTTTTAGATAATGGGATCTTAAATTCAATGATACTATTACTTCCTTTAGATTTAAGGAAAACATCGTTGATCGGTGTATATACCTAAAGGTTAGTGGGAGCAAGTTCATATTTTTGATTTTATATGTTGATGAGATATTGCTTGCCAGTAGTGATCTTGGTTTATTGCACACAACCAAGAAATTCATCTCTGAGAATTTTGAAATGAAAGATATGGGTGAGGCAACTTACGTGATTGGAATAGAAATATTCCATGATCGTTCACGTGGTTTGTTGGGGTTGTCTCAAAATCGATATATTGAAACAATCTTAGAGAGATTTGGTATGGAGAACTGTTCAACTAGTGTAGCCCCAATTCAGAAAGGAGATAAATTTAGTCTCATGCAATGTCCACAAAATGAATGGGAACGTAAACAGATGGAAAGAATTCCTTATGCTTCTGCTGTAGGAAGTTTGATGTATGCACAAACTTACACCAGGCCAGACATTAGTTTTGCAGTTGGTATGTTGGATAGATACCAAAGTAATCCTGGAATGGATCATTGGAAAGCTGCGAAGAAAGTGATGAGGTACTTGAGGGGAACAAAAGATTATATGCTTACTTTTAAGAGGTCTGATAATTTGGAGGTGATTGGCTACACTGATTCAGACTTTGCTGGATGTATTGATAGTAGAAAATCAACTTTTGGTTATGTATATCTGTTGGCTGGGGCAACAATTTCATGGAAAAGTGCTAAACAAACTATTATTGCTACATCCACAATTGAAAGCTGAATTAGTGGCATGCTTTGAGACCGTGATTCATGGTTTATGGTTGCCAAATTTTATCTTAGGGCTTGCTATTGTTAACACTATTGAGAAGCCGCTGAGGATTTATTGTGATAATTCTACAATTATATTTTTCTCCAAGAACGACAAATACTCTAATGGTGCTAAACACATGGAGTTAAAGTATTTTGCCGTTAAGGAGGAAGTTCAGAAACAACGGGTGTCTATTGAACATATTAATACTGAGCTCATGGTTGCAGATCCACTAACTAAAGGGTTACCACCAAAGACATTTAAAGAACATGTTAAAAGGATGGGTCTTGATTGTAACCCTTGATGCCTATTATGTTTGGATTACAAATGTTTGTTTATGTTATTAGACATTTTGAGATCTCATGTTTCTGATTTTTCCTATTTTCCATTTTGTACATACATCTATGAGATTGGATAAATGATAATAGGAAGTCTTTTACAAAGACAGTTTTTGTTGGACCAATTTGGATACTTCCTCATTTATGAGCCATGGTTGATTGGATTGCTAGTGTTGTAGTACATGGAAGGGACTATGTCGCCTTATTGATGTACAACCACCATGACTCATACTAGTGATTCATTTGACCATAGTATTTATGATGGCCAATTTGAGTTGGAAATGGATTAGTGTTTTATGCGCATAATGTTGACTTCATTGGGGCTAAAATAAAGTTAGTCATATGGGACAAGTGGGAGGATGTTAGATATTTTTCTAATGTCCCACATGACACATGTATGACTTTAGTCTTTTATTAAAATGGAGTTATTCGATCTAATCTCTAAAATATTGGTTATACAATTAGAGAAGTAGTTTCCTATTTTTACTCATTACTTTGATGGGAAGTGGAGTGGCGGTTACTAAACCGTTGACAGTTACCAAAAGGAAATAGGTCATCTCTCTACCCATTTAAGTAGCATTGATTGTGCGGTGGCATTGATGGATATCAATGTATTGGGGTTGGCAGTTCCAGCATTCACCACAACAGCGCAGGGGTGCTTACAAACATGGGTTTCAATGAGGTTGTTGAAGGACACAGGAAAAAAAAAAATAAAACTCATGAGAGCTCATTGCTCTTATACTATAAGAAAGATGAAACTTCAAGGGAATAAAGTGCTATGTTTTTTCAATGATGGCTTACAATATATATGGAAGGGTATATTTTACAATCCTAATTGATGGAGGTGATTCCATGATGTTGAAATGATTCTTTCCTTATGTGAGTTGTTTGTTGATTGAGACTCTTCCCTTGTAAGAGACTTTAAAAAATAAAAATCGGTTATTAATTGTAAAAGATAGAAATAATCTTGAAAAAGAAAAGATATGGTATCAAAATTGAATGTCTTAAAAGATAAAAGATTTTAAGTACGTGATGATTATAATGAGCGAATTGAGCAAAATAAATGTTATAAAATTTAATTAATATTATATTATGAAGTTCTATTTGCTATATTATGAATTTTTGTTTGTGCTCTTTATATTTTCTTCTGACTCCAAACGAGTTCTAAAAATGTTATTATCTTATACATTTAGCAAGATTTTTAATTTAGTATATTCTTGGAGTCCGGGACCAAAAAATCTTATTATATAAACAAGGTTGTTAATTTATCGAGCTTTTAATTCTTTGCAGATAATCATGCAATCAATATGGAAACAGAACTGGAACCCTCATTATTTGGTTAGCATGCACACTGGCTAGCAGACTGGATATGGCAGCTTTTGCCATTGGCCTCGTTGCCAACAGAAGTACTAGACAATTGCAGGATTTTATTCACATGATTGGGAGGACGCTGGCAGATAACGGTGGGGATCAGATTCTTGCATTTTGAAGCTGCACTTGACCTGAAATGCAAATAGGATGATAAAAAATGGAGAAATTATAGGAAAAGAAACATTTCAATCATGAATTAAGAAAGAACCAAAATATCCATATGATGATGACAGCATGGATGACATCACAGAGGAATTTTGCCATCAAAGCTACACTCAAATGGTGCTTTATTCTTTCCTTGATCTTCTCATCTTTGATTCTTGATTCTTCTTTTCCTTTCTTTTAGATTTGATATGTACTGTTTCCCTAACCAAGTTAAAATTTAAGGGAAGAGATTTTGGAAGGGTTATCTTTATGAGGACAACTGATTAGGTAATTGATGTTTATGACATTTTTTGAGGAGAGAACTCTCAAGATTCATCGAAGTGGGGGACACTAAATGAGGATTAGGTTTTATAGAATATTACTGATGAATTTCAACTATTTGATGAAAGGAGTTAGAGTGAAAACTTTCTTTCACATTCTGCAGGTTGAACCTTAAAGTGAAAGAACAAAAATAGAGTCTCCTGGGAGAATTACTTTAAACAGGAGCACGCATAGGACTGCAGATAGTAAAGGGAATTGAGAGAATAGCTTGAAAAGGAGGCAAAGACATACCCAAGTGCAAAATATAAGGAGGTGGAGTGGACGTGCTCACTGCACTCACTGCAATCACTGCGAAGGGGAACAATTCAAAGCAGGGCTGCCAAAGGAGGAGGGTTCAAGGTAAGTTTCACTATCAACTCTCCATTTTTGTAAATAGAGAAATTATATTTCCTTCTATCAAGTATATCATGTGGTCAGAATAAACAGCATTCTAACTATAAAGATTTTCACTGTTACATCTTAAATGATTAAAACATTGCCAGGACATTTTAAGAAAATGTGCTACAAGCCTGGCCTGTGACATCAGGAACTCAGCAAAGTGATATATGCTACTTCATTTTGGTTTTCTTGAAATAGGCTTGCATGGTGTAGTCTCTGTCAACTCTTTTCCCATTACGTGAATAATCTGTTACAGTGCTTATGAAGTATGTTATTGAGTGATTTTTTTTTTTCTCATCCTATATTTCTCTGTGGATTGCACTCTCTAGTCTCTACCTTTATCAAAGTGAGCCACAACAGGCAGAGGCTCTAGAGTCTAGATGTCCTTGACTTTTTATGAATGCTTGAATAATATCTTTTATGCACAAAGGCATGTTCCGAGAGCCATCAAGCTTTCCGACCATCTGTTTTAATGTCTGCATGCCTGATGCCTCCTATTTTTTCCAACCATCTTGCCTTCATCCCTCATTTCACCCAATGGTTGTAAGAGAATACCAGTTGTCACTGGTTCAACTTTATTAGTTTTTTTTCCCAATATGAGCAAAGGGTTGTGAAGTCTTCCCAATTTGGAAAAATTATGTTTTGAGCTCTTTTTGAAATATAATGAATAGGTAGCCCTCACTCTTTACCTTCTAATTTGTCTGTTTTAACATTAAAATCATTTTTTGGTTAAAAAAAAAGAACAGCAACATTTTAAAAATTTTACAATAAATTATAATATTTAAAAGTTCACACATTTTAAAACGAATATTAGTATTATTAATTTACTTCAAAATGAATATTAAATTATAAAGAACAATAGATAATAAATTTTAAATAAATAATATAATTATAATAATAATATTAATTATAAAAATATAAATCATGTATATTTAAATTTTTTTTTAATAGAATATGATTTTGATAGATCCATGATTGCATTTTTTTTCTTCAAAAAAATGAATAATAGTATTTTAAAAATAATAATGGATTAATATTTTGTTATAATTCATTTTTATAAATATGTAAATGTCAAGTTTTTTTTTTTTTTTTTCATATACATTTATTCCTCATTTTTGGACAAAAGCATAACCAGTTTGGTTTAACAAAATTTCCTTATAATTGGTCTAATTTTTGAGTTTCAAATTACCAGGTTTGTCAAAGAATCCAATGCATAAGTTTTAAGTGATTTGAGAGTCATGTAGAAGAGAAATTAACATAGTTATTTTTGACCAATTTTATTTTTAGAAAATTTCGATTAATTGGTTTAATTTTAAGTCCAAAATTATTTTACAAAATTATTACACCCATTAAAGAATCTAATACATTAAGTCTCAATTGATTTGAAGCCTATTTACCAATGAGAAAATTTGAAAAATATAATTATGTGCTAAAGAGAAATCTTCATAGTCATTCTAGACCAAATTTGGCTTGAGAAATTATTGTATTAATTTACTTTATTTTTTATTTCCAAACAATTTTTAGAAGAATCCAAAGCATTAAATGTGATCTAATTTGAGTTGGTTTGCCTAGTGACAAAAAAACATGTACTCTTGTCCCAGCATATACTATTTCGTCTGTTACGAAAAACTTGTAGTTCCCTCAATGAATTTGTTATCTTCCTCAAATTTTCATCAGACAATAGGAGTTCAAATCAAACAATATTTAATGTGTTAATGCCTCAATGAGTTTACTAATTTTTAAAAATAATTTGAAACTAAAAAATTGAGTTAATTAGTATTGAAATTTCTTGGAGTAAAACCAATCCAAAACAACTATTTCAATTCCTCTTCTACACAAAACATGTCTTTATACCATCTAAAATTTGAGGTTTTAGGTACTTACGGTTGGTTAAAAGATGTGCTATTTTATCTTTGATATTAGATGGATTTCCTATGAAATGTTTAATAGTAGAAAAAATTAAAGTAGCAATTACATCCTCTATATGTCTTGTCCATCCTCTTCCTTACAATCTCATTTTTTGAATTTTTTCATTGGCTTTTAACATAGAACTTTTATCTTATAATGTGGGATAATTATCCCACCTTCCTTTTAACTAACCTGCAAACCCAACAATGAGTGTCTAGAAACAACATGGTTTGACAATCTATTGTTTAACGTATAAGTTGTATTGACCATGGTCATTTCTTGAAATTTGGTTAAAATATTATACTAGTCATACCATCTATGTTTCATTCATAAATGGTTTTATTAGTATAAAAAGCTTGAGTATATCGATTGCTTTCCTCATATTGCATATTAGGGAAGGTTAGCCTTGGGTAAAAATTCTTAATTGTAGAAATTTCCTAATTTTGAGTTTCTTTAAATATTTCTATTAGTTTGTTAAGCTTCAATATTTGAACTAATTTCTTCATTAATAATATTAATTTTTCTTATATAAGAAAATTGTGGCGTGTTTAGGATAATTACATTTTCTTTTACCTTTTCACTTGTTTTTTTTTGGTTTTTTTTTTTTAAAATTTTTAAAATTAGATCTTAGTATGATTTTCTTGAAATTTCCTAGATAACTTAAATAGCTTAAATAAAGATTTATTATCTTTCTTAATAATTTTTTTCTTAATATATTCTTGATTTTGGATGACTTCTTCTACTCTATTGAGTTGATCTCCTAATAGCTTAAGAAATATATCGGTATTATTATTTGATTCCATTATTTTCTTAATATCTATTAGAGTTCCTTTATCATTGGTGTTAGTCTTAAAAGGCGATACCCTCACTAATGTTCCATTAATATCCTTATCTATTTTGGCTTCGGGAGGATGAATGGATTCTATGATGACATTATCACCAGTATTCCGTTGTTTGAGTTTTGTTAAATTATTGTTAACTCCTAGAAGGATATGTCGAGTATTCTTATTCCTTAAAGGTTTCAAACCATTTCCAAAACTCAACATGTAGTTTGATGTTTTCTTAGATAATTGTAAAACTCTTCGTGGTAGATAGTTCTTAAAACTTGTGGGACTTTATTAAAATATCATTCTCTTTTATCCCTATTTTCTTTTGAGAAAAAAAATATTTTCTTAGAATTTTCTTATTAATTTCAAATTCCTTTTGAATTACATTAATCATTTGCAAATATGTGGGTGACATATCTAGTGATTCTTGGGTAGCTCCATATCTTCTGAATAGTAGGGTTGTGATACATTTATGTGGCTTCAAACTTTTAATAACTTAATATTATTAGGGTTTGAAGAGGTGGATTCTTCCTCTATCTTAGTGGTTTTGGTTGGAACCAATGAGCATGATGCTCAAGAGGGTTTATATTTTGAAATTCTTTGGGTCCTAGAATGTTTGAAGGAACTAGAGAAGACTAGATCTCCTCCATTAGGATATGGAACCATTTGTTATAATCTTTTATGTTTGTCGTTTTGTGGGTGGAACAAACATTGAAGAAATTTCATGATTTTGGAAAACCAACTCCATTCCATAAGATCCTTTTGAGGATGATGAAGTTAGATTTACATATTAAATCTGATTGGAAGATAATAGTTTCCCTTAGATTTGGTGTATAAAGCTTCATATCCTACAATAGTGGCCATACTTTCCTAAGCAAACTTGGTAATTATAGAAATTGAATTGTTTCATTCCTTAAACTTGAATCCATGAGTTTTAACATGAAGGACAACATAATATAAGATGCCAACATTCTTTAATCTTATTGTGAAATTAAGATAACATTGGAAGTAAACTAGGCTATCAATTAGTCCATGAACCGCTCCAATAATAGAATCTTTATAATCAAAATGTTTATTATCTCTTGAACACATAACAATATTTAAGGTATTTAAGCATATTATAACAAATGGCTTAGCAACTACTTGAATCATGTCTAGATATATAGAATTATAGTCTTTCTTGTATTTTTGGATAAATTTTCTATTTAGAAGTCTTATTAATTGATCATGTTGTTCCAAACTTATGGTTTGTTTAATTGTTTTAATTGTGTAATCTAAGAAAAACTTAAAAGATCATTTTCAATAATTTCTTGGTTGGAAAACTTAGGTAATTTCCAATTATCTACTTCATTAGGAATCTTAGGATAATTTACTTCTTCACTATTTATTAGAGCTTCTTGGGGATTTGTGGATCTCCTAGACATAAATCTAAAAACAGAACTCATTTTAGGTTAATTTAGGTCCTATTCATAGGATTATAAAGCTAATTGAGTAATTATCAGAAATCCTGCCCTAAAACACCTATTCCTTTAGCTAACACAAGCTCCTTTGGATTGCCTTTAGACAAACCTTTATTCCTAGGATATATATATATATAGGGAGGGAGATATTGTGATTTAGACAAGATCCAAAATACCTTGATAGTAATGAAGGAGTAAAAATATACCTATAACAAAAAAGTTAGTTTATTTAAATATTTAATCAATCATGTTTTTTTATTTATTATTTTAAATAAAATATTATTAACTATTATTATTTCTCATTTATATTTAATAAAAAAATATCATTTATGCCTTTTTAAAATAGTAATATCTATAATTTAGAATTTCTATTAAAATACTATCATTCTTTTTAAATACGTAATTAGTGTTTTTGTCATCAATGTAAAGTAAACCGAAATTTCTCTTCATTGTTTTAACATAAAATAGAAGTTTAATATTTATCTACAAAATTGACAATTTGAACTTGTTTTATAAAAGGTATAAAAAAAAGAAGAAAAAAAAGAAGGAAAATGGCTACATTTGGTTCTGCAATATCAAATAAGAAAGTATGATATAATATGATATGATTTCTTTTCATATTAAAATATGACATCTAAAGTTTAAGTGGCTTCAAACATGGTATATGGGGGTGTGATGGATGGTTTGAGTAATCGAAACTAATCACGATCTGATGTTTGATGCAGCAGGAGAAACGAAAGAAGGCAAAAGGAGGCATGACTAACGTCATTCCTGCAAAGGTCAGGAAATTATGGGATGAATGGAATCTCCGGGGTTCCATTCTTTTCAGTCTTTTGCTCCAGATATTGTTAATTCTTTGTGCGCCAACGCGAAAGCGGAGAGGAAACACATTTGTGACCCTCATTATCTGGTCAGCCTACTTGCTGGCCGACTGGGTGGCAGCCTTTGCAGTGGGTCTTATTGCCAACAGCCAAAATAACATGAAAAACAAATGTGAGATGCCAGTTCAAACCGAGGACCTTCTGGCTTTGTGGGCTCCTTTTCTACTGCTACACCTTGGTGGCCCTGATGCCATCACTGCTTTCTCCCTCGAAGATAATGAGCTCTGGATCAGGCATTTGTTCGGGCTCCTTATCCAGCTTATTGCCGTTGGTTATGTCATCCTACAGGCTCTCCCAAGTGAGCTCTGGATCCCAACAAGCCTTATGTTATTGGCTGGGATTATCAAATATGCTGAGCGAACTCGTGCTTTGTATTTGGGGTGCTTGGGTAATTTCAAGGCCTGCATGCTTCCACCTGCTGACGCTGGTCCAAACTATGCTCAACTCATGGAGGAATACACCTCAAAGAAGATTGCCCATGTTCCGGCTGATATTAAGATAGAGAAAGAATTTGGAGGCGGAGCTTCTGCAGATTATGCTGTTCGAGTTGAGCGCCTTTCCGACCTTGATGTGGTGGAAGGTGGGTTCAAATATTTCAATATTTTTAAGGGTCTGATTGTCGACCTCATGTTTACCTTCCAAGAGCGGAAGGATAGTCGAAGGTACTTCTTCGCAAGAAATACGGAAGATGCCTTCAAAGTGTTGGAAGTTGAACTCAATTTCATGTACGATGCCCTCTACACCAAGATGGTTGTGGTGAATGGGAATATCGGCTACGTTCTCCGCTTCGTTTGCTCTACTTGCCTAGTGGCTTCCTTGGAGCGATTTGCAGCTCATCATAAGCAGAAAAATGGTGGGCATCCGCCCAACCAGGGGAAAATGCACCCCTTCGACGTTTATGTTACCTATGCCTTGCTCATTGGTGCCATCTGCCTGGACTCTATAGCTGTCATCAAGCTCATTTTTTCTGACTGGACTATAGTTCTGCTCAGATACCGTAGAGCCAAAGAGTTTCTTCTTAAAACACGTAAAAGACTCACCATCTACAGAATAGGCAGCTGGTCCAAAACTTTTGGTAGGAGGTGGTCCAATTCTATGTCACAGCACAGTTTGGTTCGTTACTGCCTGAAGGAGCGGTTCAAATGGATCGACGTAACTGTAGATTGGTTTGGACTTAAGGATATTCTGGATGAGATTCAATACAAAAACCACATAAAGGTTCCAAAAGATTTAAAAAATTTTATTTGCGAGGCGCTGAAGGAAAAGGCCAGGAAAGCAGAGGATTCAAAAACTGCCAGGGAGATATGTTCAGGGCGAGGTGATTGGGTTCTCTCACAGAGCGCTTGTCAGTCCCTGATATGGAGTGTTGATGGTGAATATGATGAGAGTCTTTTATTGTGGCATATAGCTACTGATCTCTGCTTTTATGAAATGACGTCATCAACACATACAGACCCTGAAGTTGGACATCAGCCATCAAAAGAAGGAAGCTTTGGTAATAGACGCGACTTCAGTAAATTCTTGTCAGACTACATGCTATATCTTTTGGTCATGAGGCCTACAATGATGTCTGCAGTGGCAGGTATTGGGCAAATTAGGTTTCGAGACACTTGTGAGGAAGCAAAGAGGTTTTTTCGCAGAAAGGATATCATTCCTGGAGGAAAATTTAAAGAAAGCTCTTTGTTATCGTGGTTTAAGAAGATTTTCCCCAGTTCCAGAGGACAATCTGAACCGAAGTGTTCTATGCCATGGTCATGGCTGGAGAAGTTTTCTTCTGAAACAAAGAAAGAATTGATGCGGGAACAAATAGAGGAAGCCTGTGCAGCTCTACTTCTGATAGAAACTGTTGTTAAGCCCATTGAAGTGAAGGGTGATAGAAGCAAATCAGTGTTGTTTGACGCATGTATTCTTGCAAAGGAACTCAAAAAATTGGACGAAAGGAAGAGGTGGAAGGTAATGAGTGAAGTATGGGTGGAATTGTTGTCTTATGCTGCAAGTCATTGCAGAGCAAGTACTCATGCCCAGCAGTTCAGCAAAGGTGGAGAACTTGTTACTTTTGTTTGGTTACTAATGACCCAGTTAGGCTTGGGAGATCAGTTCCGGGTAGAGGCTGGCCATGCTAGAGCAAAACTGCTTGTGGAGAAGTAAAGGAAGACTTCAAACCAACTAATGATCCTCTGTTTTTTTACTATGTATTAGACATTTCTATCTCTTAATGCTTTCAGTTGAATAATCACCAAGTTCCAGTAGTATGTCATTTTCCTTTTGCATCTGATGCCCTTTTCTTTTACATGCCTTAACTCTTAACAATGTTCACTGGATGTGGCAATTATGCATGTAACACAAACACAAGTCCACCTATAGCAGTAATTCATGGATTTTGCAGCTCATTAGTTCTTCAGTTTTCCTCTGTGGTTTACCTTCAGCCCAACATTTAAATGCTACTGGATATTTGATGAATTCCCACCATTTTTGCATGGCTGGTAACATTGTAGCACCAAACTCTCTGAATTTGTTTCGGGATTTAAAAATATTGGATGTATTGTATACATGGCTTAAATGTCTAAAAATATCAAATATAAATTGTTTATGCAATATTGTTGTTCATGAAATGATTCCAGGTACTCAAAAATTTCTTTTGAGAAGCTGGGGAAAAGAATTCCTAGGTTATGATTGACAACCCTAATGTTATGGGTGATGTTCATACTCTACAGACTAGTATTTCTTGAAAATGGAAAAGCAGAGGATCCATGATATCCCCTGTTTTTTCAATCAACCTCAGAGAACCATGTTGCAAACTGCAAAGAATGGGGAGAGGAGGAGATAAGTTTCAATGACATATGTCTCTTTTCTTTGATAAATGTGAAAGATCACTACACTGGTAGGTTTTTTTTTTTTCCTCTTTTTTTTTTCACTTCATATTGTTTTTATTATTCCATTTTTCTTTTTCAAAAGGTTTTGAGGTAAGGACATCCTGGATGAGCTTCAATACAAAAATAGCAAGCCTGTCCGTGATGACTTGAAAGGATTTATTATCAAAGAGCTAAAGGAAAAAGGCCAAGAAAGCAAAAGATTCAAAAACTGACAAGGATATGCTCAGGGAGAGGTGATGGGGTTTTCTTGCAAAGCTAATGTCAGTCTTCTATGGAGGAACTGATGGAGTATGTGGTAAAATTTAAATCAAAGTGTTCCATGATGTGGTTTAGGCAGATTTTCTCCCAAGCACAATACAAGGTCAAATCTGGAGGACAATAGGAATTGAAGTGTTCTATAACATGGTTTATACAAAGTTTTTCCCCCCAGGACAATCAGTGTTGTTTTGGAAGTTTTTGTGCAAAGGGCAGCCTAAGTGTTCTAGTGGGGTTTCGGAAGTTCTTTCTTCAAGTCAAAATCAGTGAAAGAAGAAAGGAGAATACCTTGTGCATAGGTACTTCCTGCAGAAACTGTACCATTGCAGTGTAGGGGATTAGAAGCAAACTACTGTTGTTTGATGCATTATTCTTGCAAAAGATCTCAAAAAATTGAGGAACAGTAGAGGTGCAAGATGATGAGCAAAGTGCTACAGGATAGTCAATAAACCCTACCTCCAAATTGTTTGAAGCATCAGATATGACACAGTTCATTTCAATGAGATGGAAAGAAATCATTTTCTGAGCCAATGGTCGAAGAGGCTGAATTTGCAGATGCTTGAGCACCAAGCCATTCTTTAGATGCATTTAACAATGTGAGTTCCTAGCAATTTGAAGAACAGAGCTACAATTTAACTATCATCTAGTTAAAGAACCAAGCTTTGCCGCAGAAATATATCATCCACTGGTGTTCCCCCAAGGCTAAATTTAAAGATTTACAATACTAATATAGAAGAACTTATATCAAAATTTCTCATTCTCAATGCCAAACAAATATAATGATTCTATATAGAATTGTTAATACTTAAAAGAGTAATAATGCCAATTTCAGTTTGGATCTTCATTACAACTTACAAGATTTCTGGTTTTATAAATGATTATGTTTTGACCGATTACCTTGAGGCGACAATGAATAATTTTGAGTTGCAGTTTAGGACCACCATGGATCTTCACCTGTTCTGAAATCTGTCTCAACCCAAGGAACAAACACTACCTTCCCATCATCAATATCTGCATGCGCCAGCGCCAACGACTGTTCAAACAACGAGTGTGAATTAGTCATTAGAGCAGAGAGAGAGAGTCCATTTCAGAGGGTTATAGATGATATGTTGCTTACCAGAGGAGCAGGTCCTCTGACAACCCTGCCTTGGTTGTTGTACTGAGATCCATGGCATGGGCAGATGAACTTGTTCTCAGCTGTATTCCACGGCACAACACACCCAAGATGGGTGCAGACCGCGTTAATACCATATGTGGCAAGGGTTTTGTCATTCTCCACAACAAGGTAGGTGGGGTCTCCCTGAAATACAACAAGAAGTTCAGATTGTTTTGAACTTACTGCTGTTAGATTTTTCTGGCTCTATTGGTGTAGTCATTAGGCATTTGTTCTTGAAAAGAGAAAAATCGATTAATGAGACACCAGGACGGATTGCAGTAGCTGAAATGAAAGACTGTGATGAAGAAATCAAATCCATATATTAAAATTTAGGAATCATTTAGAAGAGGATCAGAGAGATGAGAGTACCTTCAACCCTTGTGTTAGGGTTCTGTCACCAGGGCCATGAGTCTTAAGCCATTCATCTGCAATAACATCATTTCCAAGTGCATCCTTGGCCACAATACCACCTCCAGCAGATCCTGTTCTGTTCAATTTTCAGATTTGAAATTAGAAATTTAGAATCTAAATCTAAAGAAATCAACAGAAATGAACAGATCAAACAACAAATTTTCTTTTGTTTTTTTTTTTTTTTTCCCTTTTTTAACTTCTGACATCTAATGCGTGTGATTCTAGAAGAAGAAATCAAATAAATCCAATAAAACTAGAACAGTTCTCACCACCGTGCAAACCACAGCAGCTGTCCTGCTGAGTTTAGAAAAATGACTAGAAAATACTAAAAAAAAAAAAACCCTAGTTTTTCCCAGGATGAAATCAGACGATTTCAGCAGTAGAAACAAAATCTACTATGAAAATCACATTAACTTCTTAGAACCCTGAAAAATGTATGGTCTACCTGACAAGAAAGAAGACTGTCTCGATAAATTTCATTTCATAAATGCCCAGAAACTAGAGAAAATTAAAATCACAAATATGAGGTCCAGTATGAAGATGGGTCCACCAGAAATTGGAAAATCGAACCGAAAATCAATCAGGAAATGAAATGAAAGAAAAAAAAAGAAAAAAAGAGAAAAAAAGAGAAAAAAAGAGGAAAATCAAACTCACCCAGGAGGTGCAAAGAAGGTGGCATAAGGAATCAACATGCCAGCTGAGGGGAGGGAAATAGCACCCAACAAAAGCAAGTTCATGAGCTTCCTCTTGCCCATGTCAGGAACTCGATCGGCCGGAATGCTGGTGGCCTGACACTTGATCTTCAAGCCCTTTCCCTTCCCCACAAATGGACTCGTCCTTGTGAGCTTGGGCAGCAGAGCATGGGATGGTGACAACACCCCATTCCTGATAGAGCACAGCTGAAACAAACAAGAATACAATATTAACGTTCAACTTTCACTTTTTCGACGTCAAATTATTGATTTGATACAAAAATTCAATCCCTCCTCCGCCCCGCCCACAAAAAAGAAAAAAAGAAAAAAAAAAAAAAAAAAAAACATCGTTATGGAGATGGGGAAGTGTTGAATGGTGTGAAGGAGTTGAAGGGTATGGAGCAGGGGTGCATACACAGACCTGAGAAGGGGTTGCAGAGGAGAGAGTGGAGGCAGCCATGGCTGAGATTTTTGGGCAACAACAGGTGGTAATCAAGTGAGGTTTTGTGAAGGTGAGGCTGAGAGAGAATGTGGACAGAGCAGATAGTAGATAAGGTGATTGTTTGATGGAAGATGGATGGTGCCACACAGCCACATGTTGGAGATTACTGTGACCATATCTGTGTATGTTTTGCACTGACTAGGCCCTTGCCCATTTTGTACTTTGGGCTCAAGTCCATGGACCTGTCTTCAAGCTTAGTAAAATTAACAGACCAAAAATACAAAATATTGATATATAATAGCATTTATGATATTCATCTAGAATAAACAAAATTGAGATAATATAAAGAAATGAAAGACTAAGGCACAAATTACAATTTCACATGAAAAATCTTTAAATTGATGAAGAACCGTGGTCACTCAAGAATCACAAAAGCCATCGAAAAAAATATTAAATACAAGGTTTTACCAAATTCTAGAACTTCAATCATCTATCGAACCTATGTCTAGTACCTTTTGAACTTTAGTTTTACATTATACACTTGAGATTACTACCAAGTACAATCTCAGTCTCCTCTTGATACCCAATCAAGAAAACACTTGGGTTCACCTTAATAAATAAAAAACAAAGAGTAGGAAGGAGAAATAAAATTAAATAAATCTATTTAATTAGAAATTACACTAAAATAAGATTCTAGGAAAAAAAAACACTTTCTAATGTAGAAAATATTTGAAATTCATTATGGGCCAAGACAACTCCCTTCTCCTATTCTCCTTTGGAAGAAAGTAACTTAAATATTAAGATAAACCCTATGTGAGGATCATTTAAAAAAATGTAAAAATTTGTGTTTCAGTATTGAAAGTTGATCGATTAATATATTAGTCTAAAACTATTTTGGATGCAAATGATTTATCTACCCCTCGATGAGAATGATAAAATATTTTGCTAATTTGATTAATTCAAAATTACTCTTAAATACCATTTTAATTAAAAAATACAGAAATTTTAGAACTTAGATGATCAATTTTTGCACTCATCCACAATATCAAAGCTGTTATATAAAATAGAAAAAAGAAATAAAGTAGATTAAATATTACAACCACTTATTATAACATTTTTAATTTACTTTAATACACTTTGCCATATACAATTTTGATTAAAAAAAGAATTGTGGACGTGGCAATATTTGGTTGGTCACTGCAATCTTCAATAGAAGACTCACAAGTACAGAGAAGCCAAACTTAGGACAACTAGAGAGAGAGCGAGAAGATTTCCATCCTTTGCACCGATCCCCATGAACACTTCATGGTGGTAGTGGCTGAATGCATGGCCATTAAAGACAACTTAGAGTATCGCAATTTCCAACTTCAACCTCTTCATGCCCATGTAATCGTAAGGGTTACGCCAATAAGAAGAATCTTCAGTTATTTCTTGAATTTTCTTATCTTTTCTTTCTTCGTAATCTTTCTGATACTGAATGCATGCATTTCTTGGTATATTGCTTTATTCACCCATCTCTCAAGTTGGGAGAAAATCCATCATTTTGTAGGGTATCTCACCATGAATAAGAATCAATAAGTTACAAGGCTAGGGTCGTGTTTGGTTGGCAATAAAGTGTAGGGAATAAGGGGAACCAAATGTTTGAATATAGCTGCATGGTCTCAAATTTTGGGGTTCAAGAAAAAGAAAACTTGTTTGGTTCTGTTTTCTTTGTTTCTCAGCAACCAAATGGGGGAGGGTGAAAATTGCTGTTCTCATGAATCTTGTTGTTTGATTTTTTCCCCCTCTCTTCTTTCTTCATAGAAAGTGTTCAAGAAGATGTGAAAAAACATGTCAAACCCTTTGTTAACTACTGTTGCTTCAAGGATGAGGGACGACACCTTGGCCCATGGATTCTTGGTAACATTAATCCTACAAATTGTTGTGTCAAATACCTCCCTAGACTTCTTTTGCTTTGAGGGTTGCAAACCAAGAAAATATACTCTGTAATTTTCTTTTATTTATTTTTCGTTTCTCAACAACCAAATGGATATGGCAGCAGGGTCGACTTCAATGCATGAAGGAGCCAGTGGCAAAGTACGAAGGGGAGGTGGCCATGAGCTCAAAAGCAACATAGCTAATCCGGTAGTACTAGTCCTGGCGCAACACCACCGTACTAGATCTCCCACTAGCACCTCCATCTATTCATCCTCCTTATCCTATTATTGGTATGTCTAAACCCGTACCAACACCATACACTAGGGGAAAGCCACCACCATATTATCCTCATTTTCCATTTCTAGTGATTTTATTTTTAAGATGAAATGATTGAATATCTAGGTCAGACTTGTGTAGGAAAACAATTCCTCGTTATTTCTTTTAGACTTTATCCGATTCACATAAAGCTTGAGGGAACATGGGAAAATATATTTTTATATTCTACATCAAACTTATTTCACTTCTTTAACTCTTCTAAAGATTAAATAATTTAAAATTATATAATTTATATACTAATTTTAATTATATTTAACTTTCTTTACTATTTTTTTTATAGTAAAATCAATATGAAAAAATGATTTTTCTTAATATTTTTTTTCTTATTTCTTAATTTTTGGGAGCCAAATATAACTTACAGTTATAAGGAAAATAAGAAAGAAAGCGGTCTAGGATTAATCCGCGTAGATGATATGGTGGTGGCATAGACTTTCCCCTAGTTTATGGTCTAGGTGGAGGTCTAGACATATGACTAGGTGGTGGTGCACTAGGACGACTAGGTGGTGTGCTCTTGGTCATGGTGCTTCTGAGTTCATAGCTTGTTCCTATTTGTATTGTTGGGAAGTTGAAGGCAAATCTAGAGAATTGGTTTGTACAGGTAAAAAGATTTCTTCATAATAATAATAGTCTCTTAATAATAATAACAATCTTTCAACAATAATAAAATTCAATAAGAATAAACAATGATAATATAAAAACATTCAACCAAAAAAGAACATCAAATATGATGTGAAAAAACCCCTTAAACTGAAGTAAAAAGCCATAGGGAAAATTTTTTCCACTTCAATTAAATGGGGATACAAATAATTAAGTTTTCACTAGTTTCTTTATCTTGAAACTTATACAAATATATATCAATGCTTAAAGTTGGAATCCATCACCCCATAAAACAATGAATACAAAGTGATTATAAAGAAATCATACCATATGGACTTCACTCTTAAGCCTAAGAAAAGTACCCAAAACATTGTTTTAAAAATTGAACCGGACCAGCTGGTCCTGGTCCGATCAGTCAAACCATCGACCGATGAATTTTTCGATTCGGTCCATCTCAATGAACCATTTCGTGGTCAAACCGGCATTGAACAATTCAAACCAACGATTGAACAAACCGTCCGATTTTTTACAAACCTACTAGACCTTAATTCTACAAATATTTGTTTACTATTAAGAGACCCATTATCCATCATGTCCATTCCATGCCCAATACTTTTAAAACTGAAACTAATTATAAGCCCATATTTGGTTCAAGCCACTAAGGCCCAATCCAATGACAAAAAAACTTATAAAACTTTCACCTGGGCCATGCCTCCAGACCCAATTTGCTGGGATGTTTAGCTTACAAGGCATGTTGCAAAGTATTTATAGAGCATTTACAGCACATAGAATTCATGTGCTTTCGATGTGGGACTGATTAGAGGTAAAACATTATCTCTTTGAGGGTTGGACACATGGATCTCTTAAAAATTAAAGTTTGAACTTTGAAGTATTTGAAGAGCATTGCACCATATTTATTAAATGATGATGTTAAAAAAATATACAATAAGAATCTAAGATTAATTTTTTTATTTCAATTTTTTTCACATAAAATCTTTAAAGAAATGTAAATATTTAAATTCCTGTTTATTTTATAATAATAATATAATAATAATTATAAAAAATAATATAAATTAATTAATAGAATAATTTTAAAACAATAAAATACAAGGACAAAAAGATAAAATTAAATATTATAAAATTTTCATCTTAAATATATCTTCATTCTTAAATATTACATATTTCTATTTAATAAAATTTAAAATATTAAACTTTATCATTTAATTTAATATACCAAATATAAAAATCAAACATTATTAAAATTTGTAATTTTATATATTTTTAATTTTTATAATTATTTTAATTTTATAAAATATATAAATTATATATTTATTACATCATCGGTTCGACTGTTGATCTGACCAATGAACCGTGAACCGATAATTTTTCCAATTCAATGACCGATTCGATTCTGAAAACATTGACCTAGAAAACAACCATAATTTTCTTCCATTTTTCTTAATAACTTTTTCATCAACATATCAAAGCCCCAATGCTATTTATATTTCGGCTTAGAGAACACCCAAATATAAAATAACTTTTTAATCGGTTTTAGGAAACTTTCATGGGTTGGACAAACTTAGCCCAACATGTACTTTATCCTAATTAGCTCCTACCGACATTGAAGATGACCTAGAATACTTGGAGTAATTTTTTTGCAGGTTTGCAATCTAGAAAAGCTAAAATAACTACATTTCGATTATCAATGATACAAGTACAAAATCAGATCCAAAACTATAGGGAGTGTTTCCACAAAATAGTGGTTGACTAGGATTTGTTAGTTGACATTCCACTCTTCTTCCTTTTATGATCATTTAGCGCCCAAGTTGTGAGAAAATAGATCCATTTGCACCGTGGCTCATGATGGAGAAGTACCACTTATATTTTTAATTTAATTGTATGATAATATATTATTTTATTAAAATTAATGGAATTCATCCTTTAAATCAATTTAATTTGATCATAAGCCTCAATTGAGTAATTAATTACTCAAACCATTTTAATGTGTACAAGTTCAACTCTGTATTCCTTGAGAAAAATAACAATCCAAAAATATTAGGGTTAGCGTGGATTAAAGACTCGGTACAAAATGCTCATTATTAGTTGTTGAATTTAGAGATTGAATCTTCACTCTTCAATAATAATAATAAAAAAACCATTTTTATTTTTTTGGTATAATAAGTAATAAGGAATCAGGGAAAAAAACTTATATATTTTCAATGAAAAATAGTTTTATTTATACACGTAAAAGAAAAAATTCATAAACCAATAAATTACTATATGGAGATTAATATAAACTTAAATTATTATAAGAAGAATGTTACCTTAGTGAAAATCTTCTAAAATTCTCAAATTAGAAGCTTAATCATGTTACCATGATACAAAATTTTGGTATCACATTCGATACTATAAAATTTTTCTCAAGTAAAAACCACTAATTGCTACTCCTACTAAATGCATGAAAAAAAAAAACAAACAAATGGATTGAAGAGAGTCATCTCTTTCACCAATCATTATCAACTAATAATCTAACCACAATATAATCCAAACAAAAGAAAACAAGTAAGAATATCAAATAATCGAACCTTCAAAACCGTTACAAAAGAAATGTTTTCAAATCTACTTGCAAAACCCCAAAGGAAAAAAATACTACTTCAACGTTGCCAAAAATCCTTTTCCAAACAAATTCAGACCGATAGATGCTCTTCGCGTTTTTTTTTATTTATTTAAAGAACATGGATGGAATGCATAGTTCTTCCATAAATTCTTCTATCAAAGACCCTATGTTGATCATTGATACCATGTGAGAGTTGCATAGACAAAGAAGAAGGAAAAGAGAAAAAAGAAAACTAAGGTTTTATTAACGAAAGGCTTGAAAAAGAGAATACATAAAAAGCTTTATATAAGCTAACAAGAAAAACTAAAAGACTATTATACCCTTATTGATAATATGAAATAATTAAGCTAAAATACTATCCAACAATGATGAGCGGAGAGGCACCAAAGCCAAATGAACCACAACCTATCATTGTTATTCATAGCAAGAAACCAAGAAATGCATACATTCAACATAAGAAAGATTATGAAAAAAAGAAAAGAAAAGAAAAAGAATTGAAATAATTGAATAGCATGGTCGGACTTGCTTAGGAAAACAATTCCTTCTTATTTCTTTTGAATAACTATGGACGACCATGTATAGGAAATAAGAGTTAAGTACTTCTTTCACACCTTAAGGTTTAATGGAAATACACTAAGCCTCGACCTTCATAGATGTATTTTATATTTAAAAATTAGTTTTTAGGAAATTGTTAAATACACCTATCTAAAATCTTTCTTAAATACACCTACCCATAATCATTTTATATAAAAATTTTCACAAGGTAAGCTTTAATACAGAATTACATAATATACATAAACTAGATATATGAGATGTTTGTCAACTTTCCCATTGTGACTAATCAACCCATGATGTGGGATGTTTGCCAACTTTTCCAGTAAGAAAGAGTTAGCTAACATCTTTAACACTTTCCCTCAAGTTGATGCAAATATATTTATCAATGGTCTAATAATGTTTAGATGATGATACATAAGGAGCATAAACTTGCCCTATGCCTACTTTCTTTTTTTATGAAATGCCTATCAACTGCTATATGTTTGGTTCGGGCAAGATGTATTTGATTGTCTTATATTTATAGCCTCTTTGTTATCCCAATATAGAGATACTGAAAAACTGTTTGGTTATCCCAGTATATATATACTAAACAAGGTTCATGAGAAGAGCAATTTTCACCCTCCCTTATTTGGTTGTTGAGAAACAAAGAAAACAGAACCAAACAAGTTATATTTTTCTTGAATCTCAAAATTTGAGACCATACATTATTCAAACATTTTGTTCCCTCCAATACCCTACACTTTCTCACCAACCAAACATGACCCTATAGCCTTGTAACATACTGACCGGGGTTTCAACCATCGACATGAAGCTATCATTGTTATTCATGGCAATACTACAAAAAAAATTTATAGTGTCACTATTTATGGTGTCACTTTTAAAATAATTACACCATATGGCTTAAAATCCATAAATGTGACACATCATATAAATGATATTAATTTTAAGTTTATAGTGTCATTTTTCGAAAAGTGACACCATATAAAATAAAAATTTTAAAATATTATAACTTAATGGGCCCACTTTGAGAATAATGATAGTATATAAAAAAAAACTCATTGTTTCCATATACCCACAATCCAAAAAAATCTCATTCCATAACCCTAACCATAATTTTCTTCTACTTCTTCTCATACCCATAGTTAACACACAACTATTCTTCTCTACTTCGTGGACTCTGAGGTAACCCGAAATATCTTAGATCTATCATTTTCATTTTTTTTATTATGTCAAAATCTTTATTAGCACAGTTGATTTATATTCATTTATTTGGTATATTTGTAATGTGGATTGTGTAAATAATGTTTTTTTTTTATTGAGTTGTAGGAAAGCAAAAATTAGGTTTAACATTCCACCATATCTTTTGTTTCATTGTTAGGCTCATAAATCTCAAAATGAATGAAAATAAAATAAATGAATGATTTTTTAATATCTTTCATACTTAGAATGAAGGATAAACATTTTACAATATGAAGTTTTCTTTAAATCTTACAAGAAGTTTTCTTTGATGAGACTTTCTGTTTGTTTTCTAGAAATATTATATTGTGATAAGGATATGTATAAGTGATATTTGAAAAATATTTTTTTAGAAAATTATTCTCAATATTGTCATCTCTTGCAAAAGGAAAAATGAAATAGTTTCCATATCATGTTGGAGATGGTTTGGAATGTTGGAATTAACAATGAGAAATTAATTTTATTTATTATTTATTAATGTAAATGAACTGTTTTTTAAAATTTAAATAGAAATGAAAAATTTTATAATTATTATGAAACCAAGGTTTGGTTAATCTTGACTTTGATGATAACAAAACAAGGTTTAGAACTAATGATTATATTTTAAGTGTGATTAGGCAACACAATTTCCAAAGACAAATCAAGCCAATGAGAAATCATGAAGAAGAAGACCACCTCAAAGAGAAGTTTTTTTCAAAGACCCAAGCTTCATAAGATCTCTTTGTAAGATTGTTGGTGCACTAGGATTTTCATGCGTTACATTCTTTACTTATACACCAAAATCATTCAAGAGTTATTTTGTTTTAAATATTTTAAAATTGGATGATTTCATGTTTTCAACTAAAACCTTGAGTAAAATGTTTTTCAAACTTGTTTAAAAGGTTTTAAGTTGAAAAAATTGGTTGTGGAGCCAAAAACGACTCAACCTGTTGAACAAATGAGGAACCGGTTAACCGCTATTTCAACTGGTCTAGGAGTAGGTTGACCCCCTAGTTCAACTGGTCAAGAGTGTGAACAATAACCGGTCGACCGCCAATTCAACCGGTCGAGGGGTGCAAAAAACCTTCTATCTCTTCCAGAATGGTTGTTCAACCGGATGAGGAATCGACCGACCCACACCTCAACCGGTCGAGGTTCGGTCAAGGTCCGATTGAGGTCTAACAGTCACCTACCAAGCATTAAATGCTAACGACTAGTCAACCAGGTGACCCCTAGCTCGATCAGTCGAACCCCCAACGACTAGTTTGACTTTTTTCTTCTATAAAAAGGTTCCAAATCTTCATTGTTTAAGAGCTCAACCTTCCCAAACCTTTCTTGAATATATTTGACCCTTGGTAGAGTGTTTTGAGTCACCATTGTTCTAAAACTTGCATATCATTAGTGCACCTTTTAATCCTAGTTTTCTTGTATCATTTGAGCTTAAAGTTTTTGTACTAGGATTTTGCGAGATCAATTATTTGTATATCTTTAAGAGGAAAATTCTCAAGTGTGGGGTATCACTTGAGAGGTTGTTCAAGAGTAGGGTATCTCTTGAGGATTGTAAAGGATGTTTAGAGCAAAAAGTCCAAGAGGGTAGATTGGAACCATAATCCAATTGTATTTCTTAAAGGCTTGGTTTAGAAGCCTTGAACTAGTGGAACCTCAAGCTTGGGATTGAAGTTAGAGGAGAGTGGATGTAGGTCAGGTTGTGCCGAACCACTATAAAAATCTTGTGTTTGCATTCTCTTTTCCCTACTCCTTTACTTTATATGTAAATTACCTTTACATTGTTTTATTATATACTTGCATATATTTGTATATAATATTCACATAATTTAAATTTGCAAAAAGAGACCATCACCCTATTCACCCCCTCTCTAGGGTGATTACCATAGGTTGGATTAGTCTAATTTTTCTAACAATTATAAAAATGATCAAATCTTATATTTTGATATTTATTTTTTACATTGTATTATGGTTAATATTTCATCTTGTTATATTCATATTTTTTCTATTCTTAAAATATGTTTTTTGCTTTTTATTTTTATCTTCTTTTCTTATTGTTTTTATATGCTTTGACCAAAATTTAGAGTAATTTGAGATTGATGATGAAATTTCCTTTTCAAGATTAGAAAATTTCTATACAATCCTTTTATTACATAAATGTTTTCAATTCCTTCTATAAAACTTTTCCTTTTTTATTTTTATTTTTTTATAATAAGATGTTTTATAATTTTCTTTTGATTTTCTATGAAATTTCCTTTAATGAGATGGTTTGTTTATTTTCTATGTTTATTTTCTAAGAATATTATAGTATGTTGTGAGGAAGATATTGGTTGGTCATATTTGGAAAATAATTTTTGAGAAAATTATTCTCAATATTGTCATATCCCACAAAAGGATTCTAAAAATATGTTTCATTTTTGTCTTCTTTTCTTATTGTTTTTATATGCATTAACCAAACTTTGGAGTGATTTGATATTGATGAAGAAATTTTCCTTTCAAGGTTAGGAAATTTCTATAAAATCCTTTTATTACAAAAAAATTTTCAATTTCGTCCATAAAACTATTCATTTTCTTCATTTTTCTTTTTTCTGAAAAAGATGTTTGATAATTCATTGATCTAAAGAATATTAAAAGTAAAAAAATTTAAAATATTGAATATATTTTCCTTTGATGTTTTTAAATTTTTATTATTTTTATTTGAACATATTTTTCATATCCATATTTTTTATTAATTATTTTAATTAGAAAAAAGAAATATCAATTGGAGTTATGACTGAAAAAATCAATAATTTTTATGAAAAGTTCTTTAATTCTTTCTCATACTAATTTTTCTCTTAACATTTTTTAATAATGAATTAGGTTTTTTTGTCTTATGTACACAATTTTCATGCTTGTCATAATATCATGTTTTATCATATTAGTAGTTGAAAACATTTTTATATTTTGTTACTAAAATTTTATTTTATATAATTGAGATGAAATTTAATGGACATTGTTATTTCATAAAATGAACATTAAAAAAATATTGAAATTAAGAAAATCCTTCCAAGAAATAAAAAATATATAAAAAGAATTAAATGTTAAAAATGATTTTTAAAAGCATAATGAATTATAAAAAATAAATTTAAAAAGTATAGATTTTAAGTGGAAGATTAGTATTTTCTAAAATTTTAGATTTATATTTTGATTTTGTAGTTTTGATTTATTTTTTATTTTCTTGAATTGTTTTTATTTGAGTTTAAATGTGACTACTTTGTTATGAGATTCATTAAAGAAATAATTGTTGATTCTATAGTTATTGCATTAAAGGTTTTACTTATTTAATGAATTGTACATAGTTTCATACTTCCAATTATTGTGATATTAGTTTGATGATAGAAAAACATATTCTCAAGTAGAATTTGAAGAAATTAGAGGAGAATTACTACTTCTGTGTTATAACTAATCATGAATTATGTTGATGTATCGCGATCATGCATGGTGAGTCCCTTAGTTGTTGTATGCATTTTCCATTGATATTGTATAACATTACTTATTCTTTATGAACTATTTTTATATCAAAATGGGAAAAAGAAAAACGAAAACATTAGTACTTAGATTTGTTTACTTTTTACAACATCAATTAATTTTTATTTTCAATAAGAACTCTAAAACTCATTAAACTATGAAATGCAGGTATACACTCTTGGGAAGACGGTATGAAAGAATAAAAAGAAAGGAGAAAGAGGCAACAAGATTTTGGGTTTTTAGATGTGACTCTTATGTCATACATTATAGGACATAAACGTTTCTTTATTTGGTATTCAAAATTTTGGATTTTTGGATGCATTTCTTGTGTCATTTTATGGTTAGCCGGTTTTATGCATATGAAATGCAGGTATTCATGAATCAAATATTAAATACAATATTTTACCAAATTCTAGAACTTCAATAATCTATCGAATCGTCTGTCTAGTACCTTTTGAACTTTAGCTTTACATGATCACTGTCATGCCATGTACACTTGAGATTACTACCAATTACAATCTCAGTCTCCTCTTAATATCCAATCAAGAATACACTTGGGTTTGCCTTAATAAATAAAAAACAAAGAGTGGGAAGGAGAAATAAAATTAAATCAATCTATTTAATTAGAAATTACACTAAAATAAGATTCTAAAAAAAAAAAAAAACAACTTTCTAATGTAGAAAAGATTTGAAATTCAGCCAAGACAACTCTCTTATCTTATTCTCATTTGGAAGAGAATGACTTAAATATTAAAATAAACCCTATGTAAGGATCATTTAAAAAATGTAAAAATTTGTGTTTCAACATTGAAAGTTGATCGATTGATATATTAGTCTAAAACTATTTTGGATGCCGATGATTTATCTATCCCTTGATGAGAATGATAAAATATTTTGCTAATTTGATTAATTCAAAATTACTCTTAAATACCATTTTAATTAAAAAATTACAGAAATTTTAGAACTTAGATGATCAATTTTTGCACTCATCTGCAATATCAAAATTGTTATATAAAATAGAAAAAATAAATAAAGTAAATTAAATATTAGAACTATTTATTATAATATTTTTAATTTACTTTAATACATTTTGTCATATACAATTTTGATTAAAAAAAGAATTGTGGACGTGGCAATATTTGGTTGGTCACTACAATCTTCAATAGAAGACTCACAAGTACAATACATTTTGTCGTATACAATTTTGATTAAAAAAAGAATTGTGGACGTGGCAATATTTGGTTGGTCACTGCAATCTTCAATAGAAGACTCACAAGTACAGAGAAGCCAAACTCAGGATAACTAGTTAGAGAGAGAGAGAAGATGAATTTCCATCCTTTGCACCGATCACCATTGCCACGGGTAGATGAAGCTCCCCATGAACACTTCATGGTGGTAGCGGCTGAATGCATGGCCATTAAAGACAACTTGGAGTATCGCAATTTCCAACTTCAACCTCTTCAGGCCCATGCAATCGTAAGGGTTATGCCAATAAGAAGAATCTTCAGTTCTTTCTTGATTTTTATTTTCTTTTCTTTCTTTGTAATCTTTCTGATACTAAATGCATGCATTTCTTGGTAAACTGCTTTATTCACCCATCTCTCAAGTTGGGAGAAAATCCATCCTTTTGTACGATATCTCGCCATGAATAACAATCAATAAGTTATAAGGATAGGGTCGTGTTTGGTTGGTAAGAAAGTGTAGGGAATTGGGGGGAACCAAATGTTTGAATACAGCTGCATGGTCTCAAATTTTGGGGTTCAAGAAAAAGAAAACTTGTTTGGTTCTGTTTTCTTTGTTTCTCAGCACCAAATGGGGGAGGGTGAAAATTACTGTTCTCATGAATCTTGTTGTTTGATTTTTTTTTTCCCACTTCTTTCTTCAGAGAAAGGGTTCAAGAAGATGTGAAAGAACATGTCAAACCTTTTGTTAACTACTGTTGCTTCAAGGATGAGGGGCGACACCTTCTTGGCCCATGGATTCTTGGTAAGATTAGTCCTAAAATCTGTTGTGTCAAATACCTCCCTGGAATTCTTTTGCTTTGAGGGTTGCAAACCAAGAAAATATGCTCTATAATTTTCTTTTATTTATTTTTCGTTTCTCAGCAAGCAAATGGACATCACATGAGGGTCGACTTCAATGCATGAAGGAGCTAGTGGCAATGTACGAAGGGGAGGTGGCCATGAGCTCAAAAGCAATGGGGGAAAGCCACCACCATATTATCTTCCTTTTCCATTTCTAGTGACTTTGTTTTTAAGATGAAATGATTGAATAGCGCTAGGTCAGACTTGTGTAGGAAAACAATTCCTCCTTATTTCTTTGAGGCTTTATCCAATTCACATAAAGCTTGAGGGAACATCGGAAAATATATTTTTGTATTCTACATCAAACTTATTCCACTTTTCTAACTCTTCTATATAAAAACTAAATAATTTAAAATTATATAATTTTTTTACTAATTTTAATTATATTTAATTTTCTTTACTTTTTTTTATAGTGAAATAAAACCTTAAAAAATAAATTTTTAAATAATTTTTTTTTCTTATTTCTTAATTTTTGGGAGCCAAATATAACTTAAAGTTATATGGAAAATAAGAAAGAAAGTGGTCTAGGATTTATCCGAGTGAATGATATGGTGGTGGCATAGACTTTCCCCTAGTTTATGGTCTAGGTGGAGGTCTAGACATATGACTAGGTGGTGGTGCACCAGGACAACTAGGTGGTGGTGCACCCAAACCACTAGGTGGTGTGCTCTTGGTCATGTTGCTTCTGAGTTCATAGCTTGCTCCCATTTGTATTGTTGGGAAGTAAAAGGCAAATCTACAAAATTGGCTTGTACAGGTAAAAAGATTTCTTCACAATAATAACCTCTCAATAATAATAACAACCTTTAAACAATAATAAAATTTCAGTAAGAACAAACCATGATAATCTAATAACATTCAACCAAAAAAGGACATCAAATATAACGTAAAAAACCCCTTAAGTGGAAGTAAAAAGCCACAGAGAAAATTTTTTCCACTTCAATTAAATGAGGATATAAATAATTAAGTCTTCACTAATTTCTTTATCTTGAAACTTATATAAATATATATCAATGCTTAAAGTTAGAATCCATCACCCCATAAAATAAGGAACATAAAGTGATTATAAAGAAATTTTACATATGGACTTATTTAAAAGGTTGATGAAATAACTTGTAACTTCACTCTTAAGCTTAAGAATAGTGCTCAGAAAACAACCATAATTTTCTTCCCTTTTTCTTAATCACTTTTTCTTAATCACTTTTTCACTAACATATGAAAGCTCTAATGCTATTTATATTATGGCTTAGAGAATGTCCAAATATAAAATAACTTAATAATTGGGCTTAGGAAACTTTCATGGGTTGGACAAACTTAGCCCAATATGTACTTTATCCTAATTAACTCCCAACGACATTGAAGATGACCTAGAATACTTGGAGTACATTTTTCTGCAGGTTTGCATTCTAGAAAAGCTAAAATAACCACATTCCCATTATCAATGATACAAGTATAGAATCAGATCCAAAACTACAGGGAGTGTTTCCACAAAATAGTGGTTGACTAGGATTTGTTAGTTGAAATTCCACTCTTCTTCTCCCTCTGCTCCTTTAGCTCCCAAGTTGTGAGAAAATAGATCCATTTGCACCGTGGCCTGCCATGAATAATGATGATATAGCTTCATATCGATGGTTAAAACCTCGGATTAGTATGTTACAGGCCCAAAGGTTTTTATTAGTTGGTGATAAAATTTAGGAAAATGTAGTCAAATTTGGGGTTCAAGAAAAGATAAAGATAACTCCTCTCTCTTTGTTTTCTTAGTAACCAAATGAGAAGGGTGAAAATTTTTGTTATGATAAATGGTCTTGTTTGATTTTTGATTTTTTTTTTTCACTTTTTTGTCAAGAAAAAGATGAAAGTAGTAAGAAAATATCATATATTTTCCTATCTGCTGTCTGAAAATTGCTTCAAGAATGAGGGATGAGCGTTCCATGGATCTTAGAAAGGTTTTTTCGGGTTTTTTTTTTGGTGTGTTTTTTTCTTTTTAACTTCATCTAATTTCATTTCCTACGTAAAATAAAGGAAAATACTAATGGAGGAGTACCACTTATATTTTTAATTTAATTGTATGATAATATATTGCTTTATTAAAATTAATGGAATTCATCCTTTAAATCAATTTAATTGATCATAAGCTGATTTGTTCCTAATTGGTGTCTTAGCTGATTCATGTCCAGCTGGTGCTCCTTGACTGAGGGAGTAATCAACAAAATTTATAACCTATATCACCATGCATTAGGATAGCTTAGCTAATATAGCATAGTGGCTCTAGGATCGTTCGCTGGGAAGGGTTTTCAACTCTCAACTGATACCAATTCAAAGTAAATTGGTGCTTTTTCATTTCAAGGTTAGCTTAAGAAATAAAACACAAACTTTGGTTAAATGAGGTTTTGTTTAAAGCTAACTAAAAAGAAAGTAATGGAAATTACTTATGAAGAAAAACATTCCTTGGAGGTTTAGGTTCATAGGGGAGGTTCCTTATGCAAAAACAGAGCTCCGGTCATTTGGTTCTTTTCCTCGCAATAGAGAATTAACATATAGTCAATTCTCTAACCAGTGCTGTACAGAGGTATCCTTTAAATGGATTTTAGCTCTAATTCCCTCCCACTGATGCAACTTGCAATGGCTCGTGCCTCTCACCTAGCATTTGCCATTCAAGGTGATCTTTACTTTGGACTTCCCTTCTCAAGCTCGCAAGAGATAACTAATGGATGTCTCCTTGGAGTCCAAAAGCTTACCAAGTGTTGGCAATTCTAGAAAATCCCACCTCCAAGTCACTTCCCAAAAGCTCGCAAGAGATAAATTAGTGCATCTCCATGGATGGAGATCACTTGCTTTACCAAGTGTTGGCTCAAGTGACTTGAAGGTGTTTTAAGTTAACTAAAAACATAGAAATCATTAAAGGATCACACTTTCTCTTCATTCATGATTGAAACCACAAAGCTACTAATTATGCACTTGGAACCTTTCCCGGCAACCTTAACTCCAAGGAACTAAAAGTCTAGCCACTCATTCTCTGAGGAAACTTCCTCAGAGCTTGTTTGGCTAGAAAGAAAACTAACGAGAAAACAAATATATCAACGAAAAACAGAGCAAGTGCTCTGTGAAATATATTTCTTCCTTCTGCCGATTACATAATCGATATTTGTAAAGAAAATTACAAACTATATATATGAGGTTATTCACCATTTTCCTTGCTTAAAGACTAAGGAATCCTATGATAGGTGGATTACAAGGAGACTTTGGGGATTTAGACAACAAATATCTAAAGCAAAATATCCCAAAATATCTCAAAATGTCGGTCGAAAATATCAGGAAGCTTCAGGAGAACACCGCTGCACTGTATACCGAGAGAAAAACTCTGTGGGTAAGCATTATTAGAAGGTCCGGATATGTTTGACCGGAGAAGTTGAAACGTCCTCTTCTCCCATCCGGCTGTAAGATATTCGGATGTGAAAAAGTCGGCGCACGGAATTCTTCCCCGGGTGGATTGAGCTATGCTGCGTAAGGGGGACCGTCTAAGTGCAAGGTGTAGGGACCTCTCTCACGGATGACACGGAGTGCGCAAGGCTATCCGGATCAACTCCATCCAGATTTCCCAAGAGGACATGCGCCGCAATGCTATCCGGACTCCCTAAGAGGAAAAGGCGGCGCAATGCTATTTGGCGCAGCTCCATCCGGACGATAGCATATACTATCCGGATATGTTGTCCGGATGGAAAACATTAACTAAAGTGAGTGAGCGAGCCTTGCTACAGCCCACGTTCCACCGCCCTCCAATGGTGTGTCCGAACGACCTGTCCGGACATCTTTGCCAAGGATTCCAAAGAACTTTCCTCAATCACTGATTGCTTTGGTGATAAAAAAGCTATCAAAACACCAAAACTTAACACAATTTGATTAGAATTGATTTGCAAGGGTCCTTAATATGTTAATTGGCTTAAAAGGTGATAACAACTACTCAAAAGTATTTAAAAGAGTTAATTACAGGCTATCAAATAACACTTTTTGAGTAGTAATCACTTCCCCCAACCGATATATTGCTAGTCCCTTAGCAATGAAGGAGAGAAAAATAAAAATAAACAGTACTATAATTTACAACATCATGCTGATCAAAAAACAATTTTCAAGTGGCATGATGGTCTAACTTTCACATGGAACATTAAAGAAATAAAACTCAAACTTCAACAAGAGTTATCAAACAACTTGTCTAATCACAATTCTTAAAGAGAAGGCATTATGCAAATTTAAGCTTTAAAAGAGTTTCCACTCCCAAAGGGTTAAACCTTACTCTTCCACAAAAATCTAAATGTTATTTATTAGTTTCCGAATATAGTATGTTGAACTAATCTCTCCCCCAAACCTAGTTCTTTTTCAAAGCTTAGTAAACTGATCAACCTCCAATAGGCTAAGAACGCACCTCTTTTTTCACAATTTTTTTTTCATTGTAGGAGTACAAGGCTAAAGGTATTATTTTCTAAATTGTCCATGTAACGGGGGACCATCGATGACTCCCAACCAATTAAGGTTTAGGGCATCAAGTTTTAAGGATCTTTCAACCACTAACTCCTCGGATTTTACCCCGGACTTTTGAGAATGATTTTTAATACCCAAGCACCTACAGTATGTTAAACTCCACCTATTCACCCTTGTAACGAGCATTGAGGTCGATGACTCCCAACCAATGAAGGCTTAGGGCCCCAGGTTTTAAAGATTTTCACCATATACCCCTCAGACCTTGCTCGGGTTTCAAGGCAAGTAAACATTTTTCGTTTTCTTTCTTTTTTCAAAGGCTCATTGGCCTTTTACAAGGTGTCCCAACACTATTAAATGAGGTTAAAGGTACCAAGTCTAAAATTTTCCTAAGTCAAGAGGGAAATAGTTCTTCATCTTATAATCGGAATCTATTGTGCATAGTGTGTGAATAGCTTAGAGTGGAAGAACCAAGGTTGAATTTAATAGAAGTTTCAACAATTCATCAACTTTAGTAAGCATAATACAAACTCTAAGTCAAATGAAAAACAAAAATTCAATTTTTCTCATTTCATTTTGAAAATTTTTCCTTAATAACCATGGAGAGTAGAATAAAAACTTAAAAAAATTTTAAAATTAAGCAAAAAGCAACTACATTACCAAAATAACTTAGCATTATTAACAAAAACTTCCTTCCTCAATTCTCCCCCCAACCAAGCGAAACATTGTCCTCAATGTGACAAAAGCGATTGAAAAATAGGGAGGAAGTGGTACCTCCTTAGAGACATGAAGTGATGCTGTGGAAATGATGGCTCAGCTGTCTCTCCTGTAGGAGGCTCCGGATGAGGCAAAGGCTGATCAACAAAAGGAGGGGCTTGCGATGGCTCTGATGAGCTGGGAGCAGCTTCTTTCAATTTTCTTGTAATTCTTTACACTTAACATAATTTAAGACCAAAATTACAATCAAATAATTTACAAAACTTAAAAATTAACATATTTAACAAAATTATGGACTTTGGTGAAACCAAGTCCATCTAACCCTTCTCTGATCAGGATTTTTGTGGCTCAAGGAGGTTGATTTCCTCATTTTCTGGCTTGAACGGCTCAATGAATGGCTTGAGGCGATGGCCATTGACTCTAAAGGTGTCTATGCCATTGGAATTTAGTAATTCCGCCACTCCATTGAGATGTACTTGGTGAATAATGAAAGGACCTATCAACTTTGACTTGAGCTTCCCTGGAAAATATGGAGCCTTGAGTCATAGAGTAGGACTCTTTGTACTCTCCTCAATTCTTTGTTGGAGATTAGTTGATCATGCCACTTCTTCATCCTCTGTTTTGCAACTTTGGAATTGATGTAAGCATCATTTCTTAATTCCTCCATCTCATTAAGGTCTAAGCACCTTTTTTCCCCAGCTCTGATCAAGTCTATGTTCAACCTCTTGATTGGCCACCAAGCCTTATATTCAACTTCCACAGGGAGGTGGCACGCTTTGCCATAGACGAGACGATAGGGAGACATGCCAAGAATAGTCTTATAAGCTGTTCTATATGCCCATAATGAATCATGTAGCTTAATAGACCAATCTTTTCTGCTTGTAATCACCACTTTCATCAGTATGTTCTTTATTTCCCTGTTTGCTAGCTCCACTTGCCCGAAAGTTTGAGGATGAAAAGGTGTAGCTACCTTATGCTTCACTCCATACTTGGCTAATAAGGCTTCAAAAGGTTTGTTGCAACAATGAGTACCTCCATCACTGATTATGGCCTTGGGCACCCCAAATCTTGAGAAGATGTTTTCCTTAAGAAATTTGAGAACCACCCTATGATCATTATGTTTACAGGGGATTGCCTCCACCCATTTGGAAACATAGTCCACCCCCACCAATATATAAGAGTTACCAAAAGACATTGGGAAAGGTCCCATGAAGTCAATACCCCAAACATAAAAAAGATCAACTATAAGGATGGGGTTCATGGGCATTTGGTTTCTTTTTGTAAGCTTCCCGAGTCTTTGGCATCTATCACAACTCCTACACATGATGTGGGAATCTTTGAAAAGCGATGGCTAAGTAAACCCTGATTGCAAGACCTTCATGGCTGTTTTCTGAGAGGCAAAGTGGCCTCCACAGGCATTCTCATGGAAGTGGCTGAGGATCCCTTGTTGCTCTTCTTCAGGAACACACTTCCTTATGATTTGATTTGCACAATACTTGAAAAGGAAGGACTCTTCCCAATAATAAGCATGAATCTTTGCAAAGAAGTGCTTCCTGTCTTGCGCTTTCCACTCTCTTGGAACTTCACCAGTAACCAAATAGTTGGCAATATGAGCATACCAAGGAGCTTTCTCTAGCAACATAAGTGATTCATTGGGAAAGTCATAGGTAATACATGGGAATTATGTGCTATAGCTAACCTTGAAAGGTGGTTAGCTACCACATTCTCCACCCCTTTCTTGTCTCTGATTTGGAGATCAAACTCTTGTAACAAAAGAATCCATCTAATCAACCTTGCTTTTGCATCTTGTTTTGTCAATAAATACTTCAAGGCTGAATGGTCAGTGAAAACAATGATGAAAGACCCTACCAAATAAGCACGAAACTTGTCTAAAGCAAACACCACAGCTAACAATTCTTTCTCTGTAGTTGTGTAGTTTCTTTGAGCCTCGTTTAATGTTTTGCTTGCATAGTAGATCACACAGGGCTTCCCATCTTCTCTTTGGCCAAGTACAACTCCTATAACAAAGTCACTGACATCACACATTACTTCAAAGGGTAATTGCCAGTTAAGAGCCCTTACTATTGGAGCAGTTGTCAAAAATTGCTTCAATTGATCAAAACTCTTTTGACATCTTTCATCCCAGACAAACTTAGCATCCTTAGCTAAAAGTTCACAAAGAGGCCTTGACAGCTTAGAGAAATCTTGTATAAACCTCCTGTAGAACCCTACATGGCCAATGAATTGCCTTACTCCTTTTACAATGGTTGGGGATGACAATTTGGTAATAAGTTTCACCTTTGCTTTATCAACTTCAATGCCTTTCTCGGAGATGATATGGCCAAGGACAATTCCTTGACGTACCATATATAAAATGGCATTTCTCCCAGTTGAGCACCAAGTCTTTTTTAATGCATCTTTTAAGAACCGTTTCCAAATTTACTAAGCATTCATCAAATGTACCTCCATATACGGTGATATCATCCATGAAAACCTCCATAATTCGCTCCACCATATCATTGAAGATACTAAGCATACATCTTTGGAATGTTGCATGTGCATTGCATAAACCAAAAGGCATTCTTCTGTAGGCGTATGTTCCAAACGGACATGTGAAAGTGGTCTTCTCCTGATCTTCAACATCAATTTCAATTTGGAAATACCCTGAGTACCCGTCCAAGAAACAATAGAAAGGATGGCCAGAGACTCTCTCCAGCACCTGATCAATAAATGGGAGTGGAAAATGATCTTTTCTTGTCACAACATTCAATTTCTTGTAGTCAATACACACCCTCCAGCCTGAAGTGAGGCGTGTAGCAATTTCTTCTCTTTTTTCATTTTGAACCACATTAATCCTTGACTTCTTTGGTACCACTTGAGTAGGACTCACCCAAGGGCTGTCAGATATGGGATAAATAATACCTGCTTGGAGTAGCTTCAGTACCTCAGTTCGCACCACTTCTTGTAAATGAGGATTCAATCTTCTTTGAGGTTGACGAATTGGTTTAGCTTCTTCCTCCATATATATATGATGTGTACAAACCAAAGGACTGATTTCTTTCAAGTCAGATATTTGCCATCCTATTACTTTCTTGCACCTCTTAAGAACTTCAAGTAGAGAAATCTCCTGATGATCGGTAAGAGATGAAGATATAACAATAGGACATTGGTTATTTTCTTCTAGGTATGTATATTTTAACTCCATGGGCAGATGTTTCAAATTGAGCTTCGGGAATTCTTCTATTACATCATCTTGTCCCTCCTCTTTATTGAATAAAGGTAGGATCTCTTCTTTCCTCCTCCGACCTTGTAGAGTAGCAAGGACATCAGCGGGTTCAAACAACCTTTCTTCAAGATCCTCAAGATTTTCATTCAACTCGTCTTGCATATTTTGATTACAATGCTCCTCCACTAGAGTGTCAACAATGCATACCTCTTCTGGACTTTCTTCTTCTTCCGGAGTAATCAGCTTCTTTGACATATGAAAGATATTAAGCTCAAGTGTCATGTTGCCAAAAGTAAGTTGCATAAGTCCATTCCTACAATTTATGATTGCATTTGAAGTAGCAAGAAATGGCATTCCAAGGATGATAGGAACATAATTAGCTTCCTTAACCAAAGGATCAGTATCAAGAACAACAAAATCTACTGGATAGTAGAAATTATCAACTTGAACTAAAACATCCTCAATTATCCCCATTGGAATTTTCACTGACCTATCAGCTAAAGATAGGGTGATTGATGTTGGCTTTAATTTACCAAGTCCCAATTGCTTATAAACAGAGTATGGCAACAAATTCACACTTGCTCCTAAATCTAACAAAGCTTTTTCCACTACCTTTCCTCCAATCATGACTGAAATGGTAGGACATCCCGGATTTTTGTACTTCAAAGGAGATTTGCATTGTATGATGGCACTCACTTGTTCAGTCAAGAAGGCTTTCTTATTCACATTCAACCCTCTTTTGATAGTACACAGGTCCTTTAGGAACTTTGCATATGATGGAACTTGCTTAATCATGTCCAGCAATGGAATCTTGACCTTCACTTGGCTCAATACTTCAAGGATTTCTGATGCATTTTTGATCCCCCTTTTCCCATGCAAAGCTTGAGTAAAAGGAGGAGATGTGCGTTTCTTCATCAATTCTTCCTTAATAAGCTCTTTCTCCGGATTTGCATTCACTGTTGAATCACGGTCCTCCTTCTCCTCATTGATATCTTTCTTCTTTCCTTTCATTTCCTCCCTCTTCTTTGTCTCTTCTTCTTGGTTCTCTTCAACATATGGCTTGGGTGTTGGTGACTCAACCTTTTTACCACTCCTTAGAGTGATCAAGGCTTTAACATCTCTCACCTATGAAGATTCTCCCTCATGAGTTTCCACTTCGTGGATACCCTTGGGGTTTTGGTGAGGTTGAGAAGGAAATCTACCCTTCTCCTGCACTGTGTTCAAATTAGTGAGCCTTGAGATTGAGTATTGGAGATTATCTATCTTTTGAGATAAATCATTCTGCAGCCCATCAATCATTTTATTCAAAGTATTCCCTACACTGTCAATTCTTTGACTGAGTTGAGAATTGATGGATTTTTGCTCTCCAAAAAAATCTCCCACAACTTTACTGAGATTCACTATTACTTATTCAAGACTTGAAGCTTGTTGGGATGGTTGAAATGGTTGAGCCGGCTGTTGGTACTGAGGTGCTCTTGGCTTCCATGAAAAATTTGGATGATTCCTCCAACTTGAGTTGTAAGTATTGCCATACGAAGCATTGCTATTGGGCTTGAATTGTCCAATGACATTTACTTGTTCTCCAAACATTTCTCTAGCAACTGGAATTGTAGGGCACTCCTCCACCAAGTGTTTATAAGATTGACAAATAGAACATGGCTTTACTTGCATTGGTGTTTCAGCAACAACTTGCACTTCATTCATCTTTTTCAATTCTAGCTCCTCCACTCTTCTTGTCATAGCTGCAAATTTTGCTTTCATTTCAACATCTTCATTCAAGGTGTACATCCCAGCCTTAGCATGAAGAGCATTTGGTTGAGACTTCATCTTTCCCACTTCTCCTCTGTGCTGATGCGACTCATGGTAGCTTAGCTTTAAAGGCGTATCAACAAAATTTATATCTTAGATACTATTACTAAAGTAGCCAAGCTACTATAACATAGTGGTTCTAGGATCGTTCACTGGGAAGGGTTTTCGCAAACACAAGTGATATTCAAATTAGGAAAATAGGTGATTTTATTATGGATGTTAGCTTTAAAAGAAGATGTAAATGTTTTAGAAAGATTTAAACTAATTTAAGCTAACATTAAAGACTAAAATGAAAGGGTGTAAAAACAAGTTTCTCAAAGATAGGATAGCTATGCTCTGGCTCTTATGCAAATTGGAAATCTCAGGATAGGCTCCTCGCGTTGGGGTTGCAACTATGGTGATGCTTGCTTCCCGAACCGGTATGGATTTAGCAAATCAAGTTTTAATCCTTTAAAATGGCAAAACAGATGGTAGTGAATTTCATCAATGGTTATTCACCTTAGACTTCCTTTGAATGGCTCGTAAGAGATAACTAATGGTCTAAAGCCAAAAGCTTACCAAATATTGGCAACTCAAAGTCATTCCAAGTGATAAACTCACCTTTCAATGGCCATTGAAATTGGTTCTAATGGATTAATGCAAAACTTGGAATTGAAAACCTCACCTTCCAATAGCTCGTAGGAGATAACTAATGGATAGAAATCCAAAAGCTTATCAAGTATTGGCCATTGGAAGTTGTTCAATGGAAATAAAAACTAAACTTTGCATTAATGAACTATTAATGAAAAATGACTACCTTACCTTCCGGGTGCAAGAAATTTCCATGGGAATGCATCCAAGCCATCACATAACATCCATACTATGAGAAACTTAAAAGGTTAGCCTCTCATCCTTGGGGATTTCATCCACCAAGGATGTTTGGCTACTAAGAAAATAAGAAAGAGAAGAGAAGGAGAAACAGAGCAAGGCCCTGTGGTATATTTCAATATATATGGGTATATTACATATCTTTCTCTATCTGTTTCAACGGATGCAAAGGAGTATAAATAGAGAAGTTTTTCCAACCTTCCTAGCTAAGAAATCTTATGATTGGTGGATTACAAGGAGAAGAATGGAAATTTATACAAAAATATCTAAAAAAAAAAGATCTCGTGTGGAGTCGGCAAAACAGGGGAGGTTTTGCACAGGGGTGTGCGAATTTCGCACACCATTCAGAAGGTGTGCGAAATTTTCGCACACCTGAAGCAGTTTTCTTCCGAAGGTCATAACTTCCTCGTTTCAGCTCCAAATCGTGCACGGTTTGAAGCGTTGGATTCTTGACTTCTTGAGCTTTGAAACGGTATATAGAATGTAAAAAATGGACTTCGGTAAGTGCTCCAAAAGTGCCAAAGAACACTGCAGCTGCTGACCTCAGATTTCCTCCTTGCTTCTCTTTGCTTTTCTTTTGCTTTTCTTTGCTTCTCTTTGCTTTTCTTTGCTTTTCTTCTTTGGTTGGCTTGTCTAAGTAGCTCCTCCATCATTTGGCATGCTTGAATTGATTCATAAGCTGATATAAACATGTAAACTTGCCACAAAATGGTTAAAACCAATTACTAAGGACCTTAATGAATTAATTGGGTTAAATGAATATGATTACTACTCAAAGGTGCTTAAAACCATTATAATTAGGTCTACAAAATAGCACTTTTTGGTAGTAATCATGTGCGATTCATCCCATCCCCTTGAGACTTCAGCTACATAACTCAAGAAATCCATAGCTTCCTCAGGATTCTTACTCATGAAATCCTCTCCACATATTGTTTTGAGGAGTTGCTTCATTGAGGAAGACATCCCATCATAGAAATAACTCACCAACAGCCATGTATCAAAGCCATGGTGAGGACAAGCATTAATGGCTTCCATGTATCTTTCCCAACACTCATAGAATTTCTCATTCTCTTTAGCTGAGAAGTTTGAAATTTGCATTTTCAAGATATTTGTTCTGTGAGTAGGAAAAAACTTCTTGAGGAATTCAGCTTGTAAATCAGTTCAAGTACGGATACTCCTTGGCCTTAAAGAATTAAGCCAAATCTTGGCCTTATCCTTTAAAGTAAAAGGAAATAGTTTAAGCCTCATCAGGTCGATAGAAGCTCCTCCTTCTCGGAATGTATTATAAACATCTTCAAATTCCTTGATATGGGCATAAGGATTCTCACTTTCCATTCCATGGAAAGTTGGAAGAAGTGGCACAATATGGGGTCTGATCACTAGCTGCTCTGTAGGGGGCACTATACATGATGGTGCACTCATATGAGGTGGATGCATATGGTCCCTCATTGATCTGAATTCATTGGGATTGTCCTGATGATCATGGTGACTATGCTGATCTTCAGGTGTAGTTTCCATGATGTTCAAGATTACTTCCAACTCCTTGTTATGAGGTGTTTCAAGTTTAACAAGCCTTCCTCCACAATCTCGTATCCACTTTGGCATACACAACTAGTATCAACTATAACAAAGAAAGAAAAAACAAAAACAGAGGAAAACAAAAAACAAAACTACCACAAAGAGTTCGATTAACTAAAACTAAATTAAAAGCTATGCTAGAATATAAACGAGTAAAAGAAAAAACTAAAAGAGTTAGTAAAATGAGAGAAAACTCACCAAACTTGTGATGAAAACCACAAGTACCCTGAAATAATATCACTATGAAGTTGGCACTTTCCCCGGCAACGGCGCCATTTGATTATAGTGGTGAGTATACCCTCCTGTCACGTGGGTGACCTGGGTTCGATCCCTGGCAGCGACGTCATTTGATTCGTTCCCAATTGGTGTCTCAGCTGATTCATGTCCAGCTGGTGCTCCTTGACTGAGGGAGTAATCGACAAAATTTATAACTTATATCACCATGCATTAGGATAGCTTAGCTAATATAGCATAGTGGCTCTAGGATCGTTCACTGGGAAGAGTTTTCAACTCTCAACTGATACCAATTCAAAGTAAATTGGTGTTTTTTCATTTCAAGGTTAGTTTAAGAAATAAAACACAAACTTTAGTTAAATGAGGTTTTGTTTAAAGCTAACTAAAAAGAAAGTAATGGAAATTGCTTATGAAGAAAAACATTCCTTGGAGGTTTAGGTTCACAGGGGAGGTTCCTTATGCAAAAACAGAGCTCCGGTCATTTGGTTCGTTTCTTCGCATTAGAGAATTAACATATAGTCAATTCTCTAACCAGTGCTGTACAGAGGTATCCTTTAAATAGATTTTAGCTCTAATTCCCTCTCACTGATGCAACTTGCAATGACTCGTGCCTCTCACCTAGCATTTGCCATTCAAGGTGATCTTTAACTTTGGACTTCCCTTCTCAAGCTCGCGAGAGATAACTAATGGATGTCTCCTTGGAGTCCAAAAGCTTACCAAGTGTTGGCAATTCTAGAAAATCCCACCTCCAAGTCACTTCTCAAAAGCTCGCAAAAGATAAACTAGTGCATCTCCATGGACGGAGATCACTTGCTTTACCAAGTGTTGGCTCAAGTGACTTGAAGGTGTTTTAAGTTAACTAAAAACATAGAAATCATTAAAGGATCACACTTTCTCTTCATTCATGATTGAAACCACAAAAGCTACTAATTATGCACTTGGAACCTTTCCCGGCAACCTTAACTCCAAGGAACTAAAAGTCTAGCCACTCATTCTCTGAGGAAACTTCCTCAGAGCTTGTTTGGCTAGAAAGAAAACTAACGAGAAAACAAATATATCAACGAAAAACAGAGCAAGTGCTCTGTGAAATATATTTCTTCCTTCTGCCGATTACATAATCGATATTTGTAAAGAAAATTACAAACTATATATATGAGGTTATTCACCCTTTTCCTTGCTTAAAGATTAAGGAATCCTATGATAGGTGGATTACAAGGAGACTTTGGGGATTTAGACAACAAATATCTAAAGCAAAATATGCCAAAATATCTTAAAATGTCGGTTGGAAATATCAGGAAGCTTCAGGAGAACACCGCTGCACTGTATACCGAGAGAAAAACTCTGCGGGTAAGCGTTATCAGAAGGTCCGGATATGTCTGATCGGAGAAGTTGAAACGTCCTCTTCTCCCATCCGGCTGTAAGATATCCGGATGTGAAAATGTCGGCGCACGGAATTCTTCCCCAGGTGGACTGAGCTATGCTGCGCAAGGGGGACTGTCTGCCTGTGCAAGGTGTAGGGACCCCTCTCATGGATGACACGGAGTGCACAAGGCTATCCGGATCAACTCCATCCAGATTTCCCAAGAGGACATGCGCCGCAATGCTATCCGGAATCCCTAAGAGGAAAAGGCAGCGCAATGCTATCCGGCGCAGCTCCATCCGGACGATAGCATATACTATCCGGATATGTTGTCCGGATGGAAAACATTGACTAAAGTGAGTGAGTGAGCCTTGCTACAGCCCACGTTCCGCCGCCCTCCGATGGTGTGTCCGGACGACCTGTCCGAACATCTTTGCCAAGGATTCCAAAGAACTCTCCTCAATCACTGATTGCTTTGGTGATAAAAAAGCTATCAAAACACCAAAACTTAACACAATTTGATTAGAATTGATTTGCAAGGGTCCTTAATATGTTAATTGGGTTAAAAGGTGATAACTACTACTCAAAAGTATTTTAAAGAGTTAATTACAGGCTATCAAATAGCACTTTTTAAGTAGTAATCATAAGCCTCAATTGAGTAATTAACTACTCAAATCATCTTAATGTGTACAAGCCCAACTCTGTATTCCTCGAGAAAAATAACAATCCAAAAATATTAGGGTTAGCATGGATTAAAGATTCAATACAAAATGCTCATTATTAGTTGTTGAATTTAGAGATTGAATCTTCACTCTTCAGTCTAAAAAAAAAAAAAAAAACCCATTTTTACTTTTTTGGTATAATAAGTAATGAGGAATAAGGAAAAAAAACTTATATATTTACAATGAAAAATAGTTTTAAAGGAAAAAAATTCATAAACCAATAAATTACTATGTGGAGATTAATATAAATATAAATTATTATAAGAAGAATGTTACCACAAAACAAATCTTCTAAAATTCTCAAATTAAAAGCTTAATCATGTTACCATGATACAAAATTTTGGTATCACATTAGATACTATAAAATTTTTCTCAACTAAAAACTATTAACTTCTACTCCTACTAAAAGCATGAAAAAAACAAACAAACACACAAATGGATTGAAGAGAGTCATCTCTTTCACCAATCATTATCAACTAATAATCTAAGCACAATATAATCGAAACAAGTAAGAATATCAAATAATCGAATCTTCAAAACTGTTGCAAAAACAATGTCTTAAAATCTGCTTGCGAAAACCCAAAGAAAAAAAAACACTACTTCAAAGTTGCCGAAAATCCTTTTCAAAACAAATTCAAATTGATAGAAGCTCTTCGTGAAAAACCCCTAATTTTTTTTTCAAAGAACATGGATGGAATGCATATTTCTTCCATGAAATCTTCTATCAAAGGCCCTATGTTGATCATTGATACCGTGTAAGATTTGCAAAGACAAAGAAGAAGGAAAATAGAAAACAGAAAATTAAGATTTCATTAGCGAAAGACTTGAAAAAGAGAATACATAAAAAGCTTTATATAAGCTAACAAGAAAAACTACAAGATTGTTATACCCTTATTGATAATATGAAATAATTAAGCTAAAATACTATCCAACAAGGATGAGCAGAGAGACACCAAAGCCAAACGCACCACCACCTATCATTGTTAGAAATGCATGCATTCAACATAAGAAAGATTATGAAAAAAAGAAAGGAAAAAAAAAAGGAATTGAAATGATTGAATAGCTTGGTGGGACTTGCATAGGAAAACAATTCCTTCTTATTTCTTTTGAATAACTATGGACAACCATGTATAGAAAATAAGGGTTATGTACTTCTTTCACACCTTAAGATTTAATGGAAATACACTAAGCCTCGACCTCTATAGATGTATTTTATATATAAAAATTAGTTTTTAGAAAATTATTAAATACACTTACCCATAATCATTTTATATAAAAAATTTCACAGTGTAAGTTTTAATACAGAATTACATAATATACATAAACCAGATACATGGGATATTTGTCAATTAACTTTCCCATTATGACGAATCAACCCATGATTTGGGATGTTTGCCAACTTTTCCATTAAGAAAGATTTAGCTAACATCTTCAACACTTTCCTTCAAGTTGATGTAATATCTCCAATACTTTCCCTCAAGTTGATGCAAATATATTTATCAATGGTCTAATAATGTTTAGATGATGATACATAAGGAGTGTAAACTTACCCTATGCCTACTTTCTTTTTTATGAAATGCCTATCAACTACTATATGTTTGGTTCGGGCAAGATGTATTAGATTATGTCTTATATTTATAGCCTCTTTGTTATCCTAGTATATATATAGTGGAAAACTGTTTGGTTTTCCCTGTATATATATACTGAAAAAAAATCAAAAAACAAGTTTCATGAGAAGAGCAATTTTCACCCTCCCCAATTTGGTTGCCGAGAAACAAAGAAAACAGAACCAAACAAGTTATCTTTTTCTTAAACCCCAAAATTTGAGACCATTCATTATTCAAACATTTGGTTCCCTCCAATTGCCTACACTTTCTCACTAACCAAACACGACCCTATAGCCTTGTAACATACTAACTGGGGTTTCAACCATCGACATGAAGCTATCATTGTTATTCATGGCAAGATACCCTACAAATGGATGGATTTTCTCCCAACTTGAAGAAAGAAAATAAAATAAAAAGCAAGAAAAAAATAAGAAAGAATTAAAGATTGTTCTTCCTATTGGTGTAACCCTTAAGATTGCATGGGCGAGAAGAGGTTGAAGTTGGAAATTGTGACAGTCCAAGTTACCTTTAATGGCCATGCATTCAATTGCTAACACGTTGAAGCGTTCGTGGGGAGCTTCATCTTCCTATTGAATTGGTGATGGGTGCATAGGACGGAAATTCATTTTCTCAGTGAACTTGGTGTGTTTGGTTCTCGAGAAGAATTACAGTAGAAAATCACTTTTGATTAGTGATTATATATAATTTAGAGTGTGTTTGGTAGTGATTTTAGAAAGTGTTTTTAGCTTTTTTAATACTTAAATGATAAAGTTTTTCAAGTATTAAACATATTAAAAGCACTTTGTATAATCATTACCCAACGAGCTCTTAGAGCCTATTTGGCAGTGATTTTAGGAAGTGTTTCTAATATTTTTAACTGTTAAAAATTTATATCATTTAAGTGTTAGAAATACTAGAAACGTTTTCTAAAATCACTACCAAACGCATTCTTAGTATATTTCTTTTTTCTATTTTATATTGGAAGATGACTATTTGATATTTTATATAAGCCCATAGCTCAAGATAGGATGTTTCAATATTTGTGAAAACAATTTTGCTAGGCTATGTTGAGTTCCAAAAAAATGTGAGAGAAAGCACAATAAAAGAAGAAAAAAGAAAACAAAAAAAATAGAAAGGGCAAAAAAGTAAAGAAAAATTAAAGATTGATTTTTTAAATTATTTTTATATACCACTTTAAACTCATTTAACTTATTTTAATATTTTTATATAAAGATTAACGTAAATTTAAGGTTTGAAAAATGAAGTTTTATTTTACTAGGATATTTGTTGAAATAGACCTTTTTTTTTTTTTTGAATAAAAGTTGCACTTTTTATATTGTTGTAATTCCGAAAACAAATTCTTCATTGCAAATTTTTAATTTTGATACTTTGTACCATCTCTTGTAATTTAAAAGAATTTTTACCTTTAAATATATGTATTATGATAAGAGTTTTTGATATTGTAGATATTGATCATCTAAGTTTTAAATTTTCTATAATGTTTTTATTGAAATGATATTTGAAGCTTAAGAGTAATTTTGAATGAATCCAATTAGGAAAATAACATTTGAATTAATCAACTTTCATTCTAAAACACAAATTTACATTTTCAAATGATCATTAGATAGAGTTTACCTTGATTATTAAACCATTTTGTTTCCTAATTAGGATAAGAGAAGAGAGAGCAACCTTGGCCCATGAATTTCAATTTTTTTGTACATTAGAAAGTATTTACTTAGAAAAATTTATGGTGTTCTAAAATAAACATAAAAAAGGAGAGGAAGAAAAGAAATTGAGATGAGAAGATATCTTAGTTGTTCGGTCTCCCTTTATTAATACATAAATCCTTATTTATGGTCTGAAGGATAATACCACTATGAAATCAAAAGGAATCAATTCCATCGCACACTTTCTTTGATCATTTTGATGGATAGAATGAAAATAAGTCATCTACTTGCTTTTCTGTAATTGCTCTTCCATAATCACAAAAAAAGAAGAAATACATCCTTAAGTTTCACTAATGAAAAATGAACAAAAATAAAAAAAAATAAAAAATTTATATTTTCACTTCCCCTTTAATGATCTTGAACAAGAAGGAATATAATTTCCTTGCATAAGAATGAATATGAAAAACAAAAAACACCATTGATGAAGAAGATATATGTTACAAAAAAAGAAAAAGAAAGAAAGGAAGAAACAAATACCTCACAACAAGAAAAGCTTTCAACTAAGCTTTCTCGAGTATATTTCAAATAGGATCTAATTTTTTTATTCATATTGCCAAATATACAAAAATTTTAACTTGGACCGGTAAAAAAATTAGAAAAATATCTTAAAATATATAAGGTGCAAAAAAAAAAAAAAAAAAAAAAAAAAAAAAAAAACACCAATCAAATTGATTGCTTTTAGAGACTTGAGAAATTTAACATTTATGTCTAATTAAATTTATTGGTTTAAATTTTCTACCAATAAAATTTCATACATCAAATCCTTTTGGCATTAGGATTTCTAATTATTTATTTATTTTTTCCAAAATTTGCTCATTAGCTTAAAATTTTTTTGGGTCAAATTAAATTTTTTATTTCAAATCCCTTTGGTATTAGGATTTCTTGTTGCCAATAAAAAAACAAATCAAACTAAATAAATAAATATAGTAGTAAAAGCAAAGCTTAAAAAGAAAAAAAAAAGAAAGAAATTTGAATCAAAATTCAAAATAAGAAAAATAAAAATAGTGACAAAAAATAAAAGTTTGGAAAACTTGTTCCTTGGCTTAAAATTCTAGCCAAATAAAATTTATTATTTCAAATCTTTCAAATCTTTCAAAATTTTGAAGGGATTTGTAGAGGGACAAATTTTATGTTGACTCATTAATTGCCACGTAATAATTGGCTAATAATATATTAACATAATCTAACAAAAAAATCAAATAAATATTATAATTATCATGATTAATTATCATAATAAATAAGATTTATCTCTAGAAAATTTAATTGTGATAATTATGGTAGATAATTAATTATGATGATTAAAATACATAATAATTATCATATGTCTAGAAAATCAATAGATAAGATCAAAATAAAATTCCCATCCAAAAGACACTTAGTGGAAGATCGAAGAAAAATTTGGAGTTTTTTGTTTTTTTTAAGTGTTCATAATCTATTGTTTGTGGATGAAACCCCTTCCGTAAGAAGAATTAGAGGACATGTTTGAGATTGTCCCTTAAATTATCAAATTTAAAATTTTGACCACAATTTCTTTATTTGAAAAAATTTGTGTGTGCACACCTTATCTCAGACATAAGTCACAAGCTCATCTAAAAGTTGTTGAAAGTTTTAAAAATTACATGTTGCAAGACTCTAAAAGATTCGTGAAGAAGAAAACGTAAAAAGGCTCCCCAACCCCTTCATGCAAGGCAAGAATAAAAAATTGGGAACACCTCTTTCACTTTGACCTCAACCTACTACAAAAACCTTTATTCCAAAGAGATTTCTGTATCTTCAGCTCCTCTGCTCTATAATAAATTAAAATAGTGTTAAAAGAATAACACTTAAGCAAACCAACAGGTATTTCCAATAGGACGATGACCTAGACCTTGAGGTCCCATTCTATTGATCTAACTCTTTTTAATGCGTGTTGAATGGTGCATAGTTATACTTGATATTGCTGAATATATCCAAGAAAGAAGCAAAGGATTAACTGTCACCTTCTTGCATTTGATTTGCGGAATGCAAGTTGTTGAAGATATTGTGCTAATTCTTTATTAGGCTTCCATTGCCACCTTTTTCCTTTGTTTGCTTTCTTGGAATAGAGGTTGTTTGGTCTAAACATGGGATCTTTATTTCTCAATGAAAGTATACCTGATATCTTCTCTAAGAGGCAAGTAGCTTGACAAAAAGTCCATTGATACTTTGATAGAACCAAACCACAAGTTAGGAGAAAATGAGGAAGAGAAGATGGTTTGTTGACCAGACATAGCCAATGTAATAAGTGTTGTAAGTTCGTTCGTGCATGCTCAATATAAATCACACATCTTCATGCTATTTAGAAAATTATTAGATACTTGAAAGAAACATTAGATAGATATCTCTTATTCTAATAATAAAAGTTAGGCTTACATGGATGTTGATTGGGTTGGATGTATAATAGATGGGCAGTTAACTACTACTTATTTTAACTTCTTAGTAAGGAATTTTGTTGCATAGAAAAGTAATAATTGGTAGTTGCTTGGTGTAGTGTATTAAGGAAATTTAGGACTATGGCTCAAGGGATATGCCAATTGCTTTGGCTAAAAATAATATTTTCTAGGTTTGAATTAAATTGATAGTGAAGGAATTGATGATAGCATATATACTAGGACAATAAAGCGGCTATAAGTGTAAGCATCATATATGCTAGGACAATAAAGTGGTTATGAGTATAAGCATCATGATCAAACTAAATATGGTTGATAGGGGTCAACTACTAGTTATTGTAACTTCATAGTAAGGAATTTTGTTGCATAAAAAAAGTAATTAATTGGTAGTTTCTTGTTGTAGTGCATCTAGGGAATTTAGGGATTTGCCAATTGCTTTGGCTAAAAATAATATTTTCCAAAGTTTGAAATTGTCAATTAAAGAACCAATGATAGTGTATATATATATATATACTAGGATAACAAAGAGGCTATAAATATAGGACATAATCTAATACATCACGAACCAAACATGTCAAAGTTGATAGGCATTTCATAAAAAAGAAAGTAGAGACAAGGCAAGTTTACACTCCTTATATATGATCATCTAAACATCATTAGACCGTTAATAAATATCTTTGAATTAACTTGAGGGAAATTAAAGGTTGAAGATGTTGGCAAACATTTCAAATCATGGCTTGATTCCTATGAGAAAGTTGACAAATATCTTATGTATCTAGTTTGTGTTTATTATGTAGCTCTATATTAAAACTTACCCACAAATTACTAGATGATTCATTAATAGTAGATAGGTAATTTCTTAGTTGTATGCTATAAAAATAGTTGTATGCCATCTAATTAGGTTTTAAAATTTGGTTAGTGAACACCCCTATAAATTTATTTTATTTAAAGAATTTATTTTTGAGATAGATTTTAGATAAAAAGATTATAAGTACTCGGAGTGCGTTTAGTAGTGATTTTAAAAAGTACTTTTAGTATTTTTTTTATATTTGAAAAATTTTATCGTTTAAGTATTAGAAATGTCAAAAATACTTTTTAGAATCACTATCAAACACACTTTTAATATGTGTTAAACCAGAAATTTGAAACCAACGAACCTTGAGGTGGGAGGGAAGTTAACCCTTAGTCTCTATACATGCATGGGTGTTCGCCCTTTGCACCGATCACCATTGCTACACGAAGATGAAGCTAGCTCCCCACGAACGCTTCAACGTGTTAGCAGCTAAATGCATGGCTATTAAAGGCAACTTGGACTGTTGCAATTTCCAACTTCAACCTCTTCACGTCTCTGCAATCATAAGAGTTACACCAATAAGAAGAACAATCTTTAATTCTTTCTTGTTTTTTATTTTATTTTCTTTCTTCAAGTTGGGAGAAAATCCATCCATTTGTAAGGTATCTCGCCTTGGATGACAATGATAGCTTAATGTCAATGGTTGAAACCACAGTCAGTATGTTACTAGGCTAAAGGGTCGTGTTTGGTTGGTGAGAAAGTGTAGGGAATTGGAGGGAACCAAATGTTTGAATAATGCATGATCTTAAATTTTGGGGTTCATGAAAAAGATAAACTGTTTGGTTCTGTTTTATTTGTTTCTCAGCTAGCAAATGGGGGAGGGTGTAAATTGCTGTTCTCATGAACCTTGTTTTTTGATTTTTGATTTTTTGATTTTTTGATTTTATTTTTTCGCTTCTTTCTTCAGAGAAAGGTAGAAGATGTGAAAGAAAATCTCAAACCTTTTGTTAACTGTTGTCTGAAAATTGCTTCAAGGATGAGGGATGACTCCTTGATTTTATTCTGCCACTAGAATCAAACTCTTCAGTGATCAAATCCCAAACCTTAAAATCTAAATAAAACCCAATCTTTTTTTTCTTTTTTCTTTTCGTTCATTTTTTCCATCTCCTCGATCATACCACAGCAAGATTAAGTATGTGAAAAATGATTTGTTTGATTTCCGATTGACTTCTCAGAATCTGTAGAGTTACTTCTACCAAAAATCTATTTATGGACCAAGAAGGTGTTGTCCCTCATCCTTGAAGCAATTCTCAGACAGTAGATGGAAAAAGGTTTGAGATTTTCTTCCACATCTTCAACCTTTCTCTGTACAAAGACATGAACGAACATCAAAAAACAAATAAGAATGTTACTGGGTATAGCAATTGTCATTAAACAAATTATCTTATTCTCAAAGAACCCCAAAATTGAGACCATATAGTATTCAAAGATTTAGGTTCCTTCCTTTCCTACATTTCTTCACCAAACAAACATAATGACCAGCGGGTTTAAGTATTGACTGAAGAGAATTGAGATATTATAGGATCACATGTTAACATTTAAGCATGCATTTAATAGCAAAAATTCATCCGGTTACCTTGATTCATGCCATGAGAAGCCATTTCTTCTCCCTTTGATATCGAATAAGCTGCTTTCCGGGTGCGTGATGGTCCGAGAATGAGGGATCAATGAGCTCTTCCCTTGCCTCCCAAAATTCAGTCCAAAGTGAAGTGTGTGTGTGTGTTTTCCGGGAGTGCTCTCCAAAGATAAGAAAAGAGGATGGCTTCCCAAATGCACACACACACACACACACACACACACACACACACACACACACACACACACACACACACACACATATATATATATATATATTACACATTACACACTTTAGTTGGACGACTTGACTTAATGGGCCAGTCAAGTGAATTAGGGTGAGCCCATAAAAAATCAAGCAACAATATGTGTCCAGTCCCATTATGGAGGACAATGCAAAAAATAAATTAACATTGATTTATGATATTATCAAATTGATTATGTAAGTCTACACAAAAATTCCAACTTCTCCCACTTGGACTACACAATCAAACATCACAACATATACATAATCATAAATCAATGTCCCATAGAATCTCATCAAAAACAAATAATCAAAAGCAATCATATATGCTTCATTGCTTGATTTATAGGGAAATGTACAATAATAGCAATCCTTTCAACAATAACATAGTATTACAATACCAAAAAAGTGGCTCCCACTAACTTAATACAACCTAGGCTTCCAACAACCCCATTTGAGATACATGTTCCTGAAACGCAATTATGGGTAAGCCTTTTGTTAATGGATCTGCTAACATACTTTTTGTGGACATGTGTTCAATATCAATAAGAGACTCTGCCACTTTCTCCTTAACAAAATAGAACTTTACATCAATATGTTTGGAGCGAGAAATACTCCTAGTGTTCTTGGAGAAAGCAACAGCTGCGGAATTATCACAAAATAATTTCAGCGGTCTAGAAATGGAGTCAACAACTCCCAAAGTTGAAATAAAATTCCGCATCCACATAGCATGATAACAAGCCTCATAACATGCCACATACTCTGCCTCCATAGTTGAGGATGCTGTAAGTGTCTGCTTGACACTTTTCCAAGATACACTCCTCCTGCCATCATAAAAATATAGCCCGTGGTGGATTTCTTATCATCTATGCAGCCAGCAAAATCAGCATCACAAAACCCAACTACATCAAGTAAGCTGGTGCGTTGATATGTCAACATTAAGTCCTTAGTTCCTTGCAAATACCTAAGGACCTTCTTAGCTGCTTTCCAATGTTGACTCCCAAGATTGCTCAAGTACCTTCCCAACATGCCCACAACAAAAGCAATATCAGGGCATGTACATACTTGAGCATACATAAGGCTGTCAACCACAGATGAATAAGGAATGATCCTCATTTCCTCTCTCTCATCATCATTTTGAGGACATTGAGCCTTTGAAAATTTATCACCCTTCACAATTGGCGCTTTAGTAGATTTACAGTTGTGCATATTGAACCTCTTCAATATCTTTTCAATATAGGCTCTTTGAGACAATTTAAGCCCTCCATTAGCCCTATCACGAAGAATCTTTATACCCAAAACATAAGAAGCCTCACCAAGATCCTTCATGTCAAAATGGGTTGACAACATGTGCTTTGTCTCAATCAACAAGTCAGGACCATTTGATGTGAGTAGTATATCATCAACATATAAAACAAGAAATATGTAACTACTCCCACTAACCCTTAAATATATGCATCTGTCAACTGTATTATCTTTAAAGCCATTTTGGGTGATAATCTTATCAAACTTCAGATACCACTGTCTCGAAGCCTGTTTAAGACCATAAATGGACTTATTGAGCTTGCAAACTAAATCTTCCTTTCCAACTTCTGCAAAACCAGTAGGTTGCTCCATATACACCTCCTCATCCAAATCACCATTCAAGAAAGCTGTCTTGACATCCATCTGATATAGCTTCAAATCAAAATGAGCTACTATGGCCATAATCACTCTAAAAGAGTCCTTGGTCGACACAGGTGAGAAGGTTTCTTTGAAATCAATTCCTTCTCTTTGACTATAACCTTTAATCACAAGTTTAGCTTTATATCTCTCTATTTTCCCGCTAGAATCACGTTTGGTCTTAAAGACCCACTTACACCCAATTGGTTTACAACCATGTGGCAATTCAACCAAGTCCCAAACACCATTCATATACATAGAATTCAATTCATCATCCATAGCTTCTTTCCAAGAAGTGAATTAAGGACAATGAATTGCTTCTTGATGAGTGATTGGATCAAAAGCATCATAACCATCATACTCATGCTCCTGCAAATAAACCATATAATCATTTGAAATAGTCGGCCTACGAACCTTCTGTGATCTTCTCAAAGGAACCTCATTAACAACAGTATCATCTACAGGAAGGCCAAATTCCACTTGATCACCATGCTCTCCTTGATTAGTGGCTAGCTGTTGGACAATAGGAACATCCACATTTGGAACATGAGATGTAGGAAAAGAAATCACAACATGCTCTTCTCCAAAAGGCATCTCACGAGGCACAAAATTTGGATCAACATTAACTTCATCCTCAAAATATACAGCCCTGTCTGACTCAATGATCCTGGTGGTATGAGATGGACAATAAAATCTGGAACCCCTTGATCCAATGCAATAGCCAACAAAGAAACCACTAATGGTTTTAGGATCAAGTTTCTTGAACTGTGGGTTATAGGGCCTAACCTCAGCCTTACATCCCCAAACATGGAAATGGTGAAGGCTGGGTTTCTTTCCTGACCATAGCTCATAAGGTGTCTTAGGCACAGACTTACTGGGCACTTGATTCAAAATATATGTCGCAGTCCTTAAGGCTTCACCCCACAGAAATTCTGGTAAAGAGGAATTGGACAACATGCACCTCACCATATCTAACAATGTGCGATTCCTTCTTTCTACAACCCCATTTGTTGAGGAGTGTCTAACATTGTATATCTTGCATCAATGCCACATTCCAACAGAAACTTAGCAAATGACCTAGGATTCCGTCTAGTCTCATCATATCTCCCATAATACTCACCACCTCTATCAGACTTCACAGCTTTAATGGGCTTTCCCAACTGCAACTCCACCTTAGCCTTAAAGGCTTTAAACACATTCAGTGAGTCAGATTTCTCATGGATTAGTTCAACATAACCAAATCTAGAGAAATCATCAATAAAAGTGATGAAATATTTATAACCCCCTAAAGCAGCTGGTGTCAAAGGACCACATATATCTGTGTGGATCAAGTCTAAAGTACTTCCACACCTATCAATCTTCTCCTTTCTAGTCTTTGCTATCATCTTCCCCTTTAAGCAAACAACACAAGTTTCGAAGTCTGAGAAATCAAGATTAGAAAGCACACCATCTTTAACCAATCTCTCTAATCTTTGCTTAGAAATATGACCTAGGCGTTTGTGCCACAACATGGAAGAACTCAAATTCATTCTAGCACGCTTGCAACCAACAACAGAATTAACAGAAGATGAATCACATAATAAACCATGATGCAAACCGAGACTATAAAGATTTCCAAACAAAACACCATTGCCAATTAAGACTGAGTTGCAAAAAATATCCACTTTTCCACCTCCAAAATGAAAAGAATAACCAAGTCTATCCAAAAAAGATACAGAAATCAGATTCCTCCGAAGTGAAGGTATGAAAGCCACATTGTGTAACAACAAAAAACTTTCTGTGATCAACTTCAGTTTTATCATGCCAAAAAATTCCACTTTCACTTTGCTTCCGTCACCCATATACACACATTCTTCATGCTTTGACGGTTTCCTTCTATTTGTCATCTCCTGCAAAGAATTAGTGACATGAATAGTGGCACCAGTATCTAACCACCAAGAATTGGCATGAACATCAACAATATTTGTCTCAATCATGTTTGCATTCAAATTAACCACAGCCACAATTTCACTTTCCTTTTTCTTCTCTAGCCAATTTTTAAATTTGAAGCAATCAGCTTGCTTATGGCCAATCTTATGGCAAAAGTTGCACTTCCCCTTGAATTTCTCACTCTTTGCAACATTAGAAGAAGCATATGCATTGGAGGTTCCTTGATTTGAATTCCCTTTCCTCTTGAACTGCTTAAAGCCTCCAAAATTCTTGTGTGGAGGTTTTTTCTTCATATTACTAACTTGATCAGTTACAAGAGCAAGGGAGTGAGTCTCATTTTTTCTCAGTGAGACTTCATGTTGCACTACAATGGACATCAACTCCTCCAGAGTCCATTCGTCCTTCAAGGCATTATAAGTCAACTTCACTGCATCAAAGGAAATAGGAAGAGACTCAAGTATCAACCATTTCAGAAAATTTTCACCCAACTCCACTTTCATCTCATTTGCCTTGTTGAAGTAGTGCCTTAGCTTGATGATATGATCTCTAATCCCACTGACTCCATCATATACAGTAGTTGTGAGAAGCTTCAAATGAGTTGCCATTTCTGCCTTATCAACCTTGGTATAATTGGCCTTCACATATTCCAAGAAGTCTTTGGCCTTTTTCGTCTTTGGCACACATTCTTTGATAGATTTATCCATAGTGTATTTCATCACCATCAAACAACTCCTGTTGGAGTGCTCTCATCTTTCATAAAATAATCTTTCATCTACAGAGCTCACATCAGTGGGCTTACTTGGCTCATCAACCCTCAAAGCCAAGTCCAGATTTTGCAGAGTCATATGCACGTTAAAGGACTCAAACCATTCTTAAAAATTATTTCTAGTAAGAGGTTTGATGGCAAACAATTGCAGAGAAATACCAGGATTGCTGGTAGCTGGAAAATAGCAAAATTCAATAGTATGCATGTTATTACAATATCATGCATTTGCTAGTTTCCATAATTTCTCAATTTAGCAATAGCTTGGAATTTTGAAAATTCCACAGCGGTAAGGACAACTAATTAAATATTATAACCAAGATGTACTAATTTTATTACCGAAAGGGTAAAGAAAATTAATACGGTTCATAATATACAATTAATTTCCTTCACCAATCTAAGCATCCTACCAAGTATTGTTATCATCGATAGGACAATTACAATACCCGTATGGATCTTAGTAATCACAATAATAAAGCAACTAAATGTGGGAGTTAAATTATCTCAGCAAAGACAATTTGACACATATAGGGTCACGATAGGCAACCACATATATGTTCACTATTGTCATGATAAACTAAAATATTCAATTTGCGCAACTTGACACACTTGGAATTGCGATAGGCAATCACACAAGTGTTATATATTGCCACAATAAATTTAAATAGTTAACAAAATTGACCTTGGACAACATTATTGGTATAAAATAAAAATTATACCATAAAAACAATAATTATAATAATTGTCCCAATAAAGTCAATTTTAACAAATGCATAATAATTCTAACATATGCATAATCAATCCAAGAATACCAAGGCAAACAAAAAAAAAATGTTTTTTTTTATGACGTTAGCATGTTACTGTTCATCTTTTTCTCCAACTGAGCACGACCTGGTTCTGGAGAAGAATTTTTTTTTTTGCCCAAAATTTCACGCATTTTTCAACAAAAATACTTAGATTTCCATTCTCAAACATCAATTCTTCAATCCAAAACAAAAAAAAAATGCACAAAAAACGCATAATAGCAAGAACCAAACAAGCCTTAATTTTCGAAATATCATCAAATGAGCTCCAAAAATCACAAAAATTGATGGGTTTTGCTCCAAACAATATTCTCTACAAGTCTCCAACCTCAATCGGGTTTGAAAACCAAGAATTAACACCAAATGAAAAAAAAACCCCAAAAAATGTCTTCCACAACCAGAAAACGAGAAATAAAAAATTAACCCAAAATTGCAGCTCAAATGTCAACATGCTTGCTCTGATACCAATTGAAGAGAATTGAGATATTATAGGATCACATGTTAACATTTAAGCATGCATTTAATAGCAAAAATTCATCCGGTTACCTTGGTTCATGCCATGAAAAGCCATTTATTCTCCCTCTGATATCCAATAAGCTGCTTTCCGGGTGCGTGATGGTCCGAGAATGAGGGATCAATGAGCTCTTCCCTTGCCTCCCAAAATTCAGTCCAAAGTGAAGTGTGTGTGTGTGTGTTTGCCGGGAGTGCTCTCCAAAGAGAAGAAAAGAGGATGGCTTCCCAATGCACACACATCTCTCTCTCTCTCTCTCTCTATATATATATATATATAAATAAATTATATATATATATATATATATATATTACACATTACACACTTTAGTTGGACGACTTGACTTAATGGGCCAGTCAAGTGAATTAGGGTGAGCCCATAAAAAATCAAGCAACAATATGTGTTCAGTCCCATTATGGACCACAATGCAAAAAATAAATTAACACTGATTTATGATATTATCAAATTGATTATGTAAGTCCACACATAAAAATTCCAACATTGACATGAAGCTATCATTGTAATTCATACCAAGAATACAAGAAATGCATGCACTCAGCGTAAGAAAGATTATGAAAAATAGAAAAGAAAAGAAAAGAAAAGAAAAGAAAAAACAACGAATTGAAATTGTTCTTATTGGCGTACCCTTTATGATTGCATGGACGTGAAGAAGTTGAAGTCGAAAATTGCGAAACTCCAACTGGTTTTCATTGGCCACTCCAACTTTTGATTAGTGATTACAACACCATCTTTCTCTCTCTAACTAGTTATAACATGGTTCTTGGGGGTTTGGCGGTTATATATATGGGCATAGTCGGCAGGAAATTCAGACCCTGAGTTTGGCTTCTCTATTGTGAGTCTTCTGTCGAAGATTGCAGTAACCAACAAAATATTGCCACGTGAACAATTTTTTTAAATCAAAATTGTACATGACAAAGTGTGTTAAAAGCATATAATATGCTTCTTAGGGGAAAAAAAATTATATTCATACGAAGTAAAAGGTGATTGAGTAATTTATCAATTCATTGCAACTGATTTTTCTCATGTGTGAAGTGATTTAGTGGTTTAGTTTCATTAATGTTAATAACATAACATGTTATAAAAAATGTAAATGAAAAAATGTTACAAGTGGTGTCATACTTAATTTTATTGTGTTTGACAGTAATTTTTTGAAGTATTTATAGTATTTCTAATACTTAAAAGGAAGTTTCACAATGATTTTAGGAGACTTTTCCAATATTTTTAACAATTTTTTCATTCAAGTGTTAGAAAGGTTATAAATGTTTTCTAATATTAGTATCAAATGCACCATTAATATGTTTTTTTTCCCTATTTTATATAGGAAGATAACTATTTGATACTTTATATATGTTTAACCCATACCCCAAGATAGGATGTTTCAATATTTTTTGTGAAAATTTCACATTTGATAAAATTTTAAAAACATTATTAAATGATCATCACATATGGTTTATCTTAATATTTAAGTCATTCTCTTCCAAATGTGGATGAATATGACAACGATCATGTAAAACTAAAGTTCAAAAGGTACTAGACAAACGGTTCGATAGATGATTGATGTTCTAGAATTTGGTAAAACCTTGTATTTAAATATTAGAATATATTTATAATTTTCCACTCATTTTTTTTATCCATTCTACTGTTCTACATGAGATATTTTAATCTTATACTAAGATATAGTATATGCATATCCTTGTAGTATAAATTTATTTTTTTATATACTCATTTTGTAAAATAATTTTTTTTATTATAAATTAAATTTATGGTTAAAACAAAAAAACATATGTATATCATTATCTATGCTACTTTAAAATATTATATTAATAGGATATGTATGGATATATATCCTATCCTATCTTATCTTCAACTAACTATAACCTAATATTCTTCTTTATCCTATCTTATCTTCAACTAACCATAACCTAATATTCTTCTTTATCCTATCTTATCTTCAACTAACTATAACCTAATTTTCTTCTTTATTGCATATATTCCGCGATAGAGCAGGACCTCAACGTTTAGGTCGTCCTCCTATTGGAAATATATGTTGACCACGAATGCTTCCGCATACCCAACTGGACTTGCACCAGTCACTGCCACAAAAAGATCAAGCTCTCGACGATGCTTCAACCTGGTGCCAGATGAATGCATGGCGATTGAAAACCACTGGGAGAATCGGAATTTCCAGCTTGATTCCCTTCACGTCCATGCAATCATAAAGGTTTACTTTTCTGTTTTTTCTTTTCGTTCTTAATAATCACAAACATTCTGACATGCATCTTTTCGTTTCTTGGTTTCTTTGCATACTGCTTTATTCATCCAACCCTCAAATTACGAGGAAAACAGCCCATTTGTGCGGTATCTTGCCATGAATAACATGATAGCTTCATGTGGACGGTTGACACTCCACCCAGTATGTTACAAGGCTAAAGGATCTTGTTTGGTTGGGGAGAAAGTGTAGGGAAATGGAAGGAACCAAAATCTTTGAACACTGCATGGTCTCAAATTTTGGGGTTCTTCAAGAATAAGATAACTTGTCTGGTTCTGTTTTTTCTTGGTTTTGTATGGAACCAAATAGAGGAGTGAGAAAATTGCTGTTCTCGGTAATGTTCTTGTTTGATTTTTGATGTTCTTCCACTTCTTTGTACAGGGAAAGCTAGATGGTTTGAAACGTAAATGCATGTGATCAGAATTAAAAAGATTATTAAAAAGAAAAGAAAAAACAAGAAGAGTAAAGATTGTTCTTCTTATAGGTTAATGGACGTGAAGATCATCAAGTTGGAAATTTGCGATTCACCCGGTTTTCAATGGCCATATATTCATCTGAAACCGTGTTGCAATGTTCGTTGACAGCTTGATATTTCTGTGGCTGTGACGATTGCAAACCAAGAAAATATACCCTGTAATTTTCTTTTATTTATTTTTCGTTTCTCAGCAACCAAATGGACATCGCAGGAGGGTCGACTTCAATGCATGAAGGAGCTAGCGGCAAAGTACGAAGGGGAGGTGGCCATAAGCTCAAAAACAACATAGCCAGACATAGCCAATCCGGTAGTACAAGTCCTGGTGCAACGCCACTGTACCAGGTCTTCCACCAGCACCTCCATCTATTCATCCTCCTTATCCTATTATCGGTATGTCTAAACCTGCAGCAACACCATACACTGGGGAAAGCCACCACCATATTATCCTCCTTTTCTGTGTAGGAAAACAATTCCTCATTTCGTTTAGGCTTATCCGGTTCACATAAAGCTGGAGGGAAAATATATTATTATATTCTACATCAAACTTATTTCACTTTTTTAAGTCTTTCTACATAAACACTAAATAATTTAAAATTATATAATTTTTTTACTAATTTTAATTATTTTTTTTTACTTTTTTTTTTATAGTAAAATCAAACCTTAAAAAATATTTTTTTTTCTTATTTCTTAATTTTCAGGAGCCAAATATAACTTAAAGTTATATGGAAAATAAGAAAGAAAGTGGTCTAGGATTCATCAATGGATGATATGGTGGTGGCATAGAATTTCCCCTAGTTTATGGTCTAGGTGGAGGTCTAGACATATGACTAGGTGGTGGTGCACCCAAACCACTAGGTGGTGTGTTCTTGGTCATGTTGCTTTTGAGTTCATGGTCTACTCCCATTTGTATTGTTGGAAAGTTAAAGGCAAATCTAGAGAATTATCTTGTTCAGGTATAAAAATTTCTTCGCAATAATAACCTCTCAATAATAATAACAACCTTTCATTATTATTTTTGAATAAAAATTGCACTTTTTATATTGTTGTAATTCCGAAAACAAATTCTTCATTGCAAATTTTTAATTTTGATACTTTGTACCATCTCTTGTAATTTAAAAGAATTTTTAATATATATATTATGATAATAGTTTTTGATATTGTAGATATTGTTCATCTAAGTTTTAAATTTTCTATAATGTTTTTATTAAAATGGTATTTGAAGCTTAAGAGTAATTTTGAATTAATCCAATTAGGAAAATAGTATTTGAATTAATCATGCTAAAACACAAATTTACATTTTTCAAATGATCATTAGATAGAGTTTACCTTAATTATTAAACCATTTTTTTTTCTAATTAGGATAAGAGAAGAGAGAGCAACCTTGGCCCTTGAATTTCAAATTTTTTGTACATTAGAAAGTATTTATTTCTTAGAAAAATTTATGATCGAGAAGATATCTTAGTTGTTCGGTCTCCCTTTATTAATACATAAATCCTTATTTGTAGGCTATAAGGATAATATCACTATGAAATCAAAAGGAATCAATTTCATGCTCACTTGCTTTTTTGTAATTCTTCTTCCATAATCACAAAAAGAAGAAATAAATCCTTAAATTTCACTAATGAAAAAAGAACAAAATTAAAGAAATAAAAAAATTATATTTTCACTTCCCCTTTAACGATCTTGAACAAGAAGGAATATAATTTCCTTGCATAAGAATGACTATGAAAAAAAAAAAAAAAACACCATTAATGAAGAAGGTATATGTTACAAAAAAAAAAAAAAAAAAAAAAAAGGAGAAAGGAAGAAACAAATACCTCACAACAACAGAAGCTTTCAACTAAGCTTTCTCATAGTATATTTCGAATAACATTAATTTTTTTATTCATATTGCCAAATATACAAAAAATTTAACTTGGACGAGTAAAAAAATTAGAAAATATTTTAAAATATATAAGGTGCAAATAAAAAAATAAAAAATAAATAACACCAATCAAATTGATTGCTTTTAGAGACTTGAGAAATTTAAGATTTATGTCTAATTAAATTTATTGGTTTCAATAAAATTTCACACATCAAATCCTTTTGGCATTAGGATTTCTAATTATTAATTTTTTTTTCAAAAATTTGCTCATTGGCTTAAAATTTTTTTGGGTCAAATTAAATTTTTTATTTCAAATCCTTTTGGTATTAGGATTTCTAGTTGCCAATAAAAAAAAAACAAATCAAACTAAATAAATAAATAAAGTAGTAAAAGCAAAGCTTAAAAAAAAAAAAAATTTGAATCAAAATTCAAAATAAGAAAAATAAAAATAGTGAAAAAAAAATAAAAGTTTGGAAAACTTGTTCCTTGGCTTAAAATTCTAGCCAAATAAAATTTATTATTTCAAATCTTTCAAATTTTTGAAGGGATTTGTAGAGGGACAAATTTTATGTTGACTCATTAATTGCCGCATAATAATTGGCTAATAATCTTTTAACATGTCATATAAGGTAATCTAATAAAAAATCAAATAAATATTATAATTGTCATGATTGATTAATTATGATAATGATCATAATAAATAAGATTTATCTCTAGAAAATTTAATTGTGATCATTATGGTAGACAATTAATTATGATAATTAAAATAAATAATAATTATCATCTGCTCGATCAGACCACAACACGATTAAGTATGTGAAAAATGATATGTTTGATTTCCGATTGACTTCTCAGAATCTGTAGAGTTACTCCTACCAAAAATCTATATATGAACCAAGAAGGTGCCGTTCCTCATCCTTGAAGCAATTCTCAGACAGCAATAGAAAGAGGTTTGAGATTTTCTTCCACATCTTCAACCTTTCTCTGTACAAAGACATGAACGAACATCAAAAAACAAATAAGAATGTTACTGGGTATAGAAATTGTCATTAAAAAAATTATCTTATTCTTGAAGAACCCCAAAATTGAGACCATACAGTATTCAAAGATTTTGGTTCCTTCCCTTTCCTACATTTCTTCACCAAACAAACATAATGACCAGCCGGGTTTAAGCATTAACATGAAGCTATCATTGTAATTCATACCAAGAATCTAAGAAATGCGTGCATTTAGCGTAAGAAAGATTATGAAAAAAAGAAAAGAAAAAACAAGGAATTGAAATTGTTCTTCTTATTGGCATACGCTTTACGATTGCATGGACGGGAAGAGGTTGAAGTCGGAAATTGCGAAACTCCAACTGGTTTTCATTGGCCATGCATTCATTTGCTACCACGTCGAAGTGTTCATGGAGATCTTCATCTTGCTCTTCCCGTGGCAGTGGTGATGGGTGCACAGGATGGAAATCCGTCTTCTTGGTGAACTTGGTGTGTTTGGTTCTCGAGAAAAATTACAGTACAAAATCACTTTTGATTAGTGATTACAACACCATCTCTCTCTCTCTCTAACTAGTTATAATATGGTTGTTGGGGGTTTGGCGGTTATATATATATGGGTATAGTGGGCAGGAAATTCAGACCCTGAGTTTGGCTTCTCTGTCGTGAGTCTTTTGTCGAAGATTGAAGTGACCAACATATATTGCCACGTGCACAAATTTTTTAAATCAAAATTTTACATGACAAAGTGTGTTAAAAATATATAATATGCTTCTTAGGGGAAAAAAAGAAATTACATTCATATGAAGTAAAAGGTGATTGAGTAATTTATCAATTGGTTTAGTGGGTTTCTCATGTGTGAAGTGATTTAGTGGTTTAGTTTCATTAATGTTAATAACATAACATGTTATAAAAAATGTAAATTAAAAATGTTATAAAATGCTATAAGTAATTTATCAATTGGTTTAGTGGTTTCTCATGTGTGAAGTGATTTAGTGGTTTAGTTTCATTAATGTTAATAACATAACATGTTATCAAAAATGTAAATTAAAAATGTTATAAAATGCTATAAGTGGTGTTATACTTAATTTTAGTGTGTTTGACAGTGATTTTTGAAAGCATTTATAGTATTTCTAATACTTTAAAGCAAGTCCGTTTCATAGTGATTTTTATGATACTTTTCTAATATTTTTAACAGTTAAAAATTTTTATCATTAAGTGTTAAAAATATTTAAAATATTTTTTAATATTAGTACCAAATGAACTATTAATATGGTTCTTTTTCCTATTTTATATGTAGATAACTATTTGCTACTTTGTATTTAGCCCATACCTCAAGATAGGATGTTTCAATATTTTTTGTGAAAATTTCACATTTGATAAAATTTTAAAAATGTTTTTAAAAAGTTGAAAAACTAGTTATAATGCTTTATAAAAAACTATTTGATTCTCTCAAAAACACTTTAGTAAGAACATTGTCATTAAAACATTTCGATGTTATAGTTTCTTATACAAACCTTCTTATTATTCACTAATAAAAATAATTAGTTTCTTTTTAAGTATTTAAAATGATATTTAGATGCAAAAAAAAAAAAAAAGTCAGCATTCAACATAATTTTTTTTTTTTATATATAGATAGTAGTAATATTATAATAAACCAAAATTTTTTATTAATATATATATATATATTGTTAAAAAAAACTAAAATAAATTTTTTTATGAAAGGGAAGTGAAAGATGAAGAGAAGAGTGAGAAGAAAGTGGAAAGTGAAAGAAAAATGGAGAATAACGGGAAATGATATTTTAGGAATATATGAGTTTTTTTAAAGAAACATCTCTTTCAAAATATTATCAAATAGCTATTTTTTTATTTTAAAAACACTTTTAAGTTTTTTTAAAGATTAGGAACACTTTTAAAAATTACTGTCAAATGGTTTTGCATTGAGATAAATAAATAATAAATTTGGAGATATTTCCTTCCCTTTACTGAGCTTGGGAGTAGGGAGGGCAATGGGGGCGGGGGGGTTTCGGGTACCTTCCCCTAATGGGAAGGGGTTCAATTTTAATAAACGGGTTTGGGACGGGTTTAGAAATTTTTTTAAAAACCCGAGGCGGGCCCTACCCCGATTATATATAAAATTAATTTAATTTAAATTTTAAAATTAATTTAATTTAATTTTTATTTTACTATTTTTAATATATAGAAAAATAATAAAATATTTTTAATAAAATAAGTCATAAAAATATAATAATTTAATTATTTATAAAATATATTTATTTTAATGTAATTAAAAATTTTAAAAGTAATTTTTTTAAAAAAAATTAAATTAAAAAAAAGTTTAACGGGGCGGGGCGGGGCGAGGGGGCCCCGCCCCGTTTAATTTTTTAAATGGGACGGGGATGAGATTTGTTTTGAATAAATGGGGTGGGGTTGGGATGGGGGCAACCCGTCTTGAACCTGCCCGTTGCTATCCCTACTTGAGAGACAGGTCCATGGACTTGAGCCCAAAGTACAAACTAGGCAAAGGCCTAGACAGTGCAAAACATATACAGATATGGTCATGAATCTTACTTCTTGGGATTGGCAGGGTGGCGATATTGAGAAAGCAACTGATTGGATATTTAGCAATCCCGCTGCTGCTAGTTCATCAGATATGGATGCTACAACAAGTAGTACTCCTACTGCCGATGCTGGATTGCCTGATGGAGGAAGTTAGTTTCTTATATACCCTTCTGTTATTGTTTTGTTTTATACATTTACATTCTTTTGATGATTACCACTACATGATAATGCAGCTGCATGTAGCTTCTATCTATTCGGATTTCCTTGACAAGGTTGGGTCTTCTATTAAGCCCCCAAGGATATGGGATATTTACATTTATTTCTTTGAGAGACTCAACAGTTGAATGACATGAAATATTCGACATTTTCAAGATGCTGTGAATTTCTGGAATCTTAGTGGTACTTGCTGATGGAATCTTAGTGACTGAAGACAGCACTGGCCGGGTGGTGTGATAAAACTTTTTCCCCTTTGCTTTGCAGTACTTGTGAGTTTCTCCAAATGAGGTGCTCTGGAAATATACAGTCATGTTTTTCTTTGGCTTATGACAATTTCTGAATTCTTTTTTAATTACCTCGTGGGAATAACAACTTAAAAAGAGCCGGAATGCTATTCATGAAAATTTTTGTACCTGTAACTTGTTTCTGTCTGACCCCAGATTTGACCAATTTTTTGTAGGTTTATCAATTGAAAGAGTATATTGTATAGTGGGACCAAATATTGCATAAATGTTGACAACCAGTGTCCTGGTTGGTGTCTAGGTAAATCCATGAACACAATTGGATTATTCCTATTCTTAATAAGCACCTGAACCGTGAATTGTCTTATGACTCATCAATCAGATGGCTAGATTCATTTTTTGAAAGAACGGTTCAAAGAACAAGTGATCCCTTCTCTTGCTACCAGTTGATCCACCCCCTCTTTGGCCAAGTTTGTCTGATTCGAGAGGGAAGGTCCCGTTGAGTTCATAATAATCATAAGATTTTATTCAGATAAATGCCAGACAAAACGGATCTCCTTTTACGATGTTTAAAAAAACTCCATTTATTTATTTTTTTTTTATGATGTTTTTGAAAAACGAACTTGATTGATTGATTCAGCACAACTGCTCCTCAATAGTATCTATCGATCCTTTCAAAGTTAGAAGAAAGAAGGAATCACTCGATTTTCTGGATGACACAGTATAATATATATATTTTCCTAGATCAGATATCTTACAAATCCTTTCTATACTAATAGATTCTTACTCTATTTATTTTAGTATCTAATCAAAGTTGAAATTTTTTTTTATAACTTCATTGAGGCAGCATCTAGGTTTCAAAATCAACCGGGACTAGAATGTGCTATATGTGTTGAAAATTACTTTCCTTAGGTGACAAAATTTCCATAGTATTTTGAATCTAAAATATGAACATTAGGCCACTTATTTGTTTGGGTGCATAGAAAACTGGGAAGAAAGTAGGACAGAGAAACAAAAAAATGAAATGAACTAAGAAGTCATTATGAGCTTAAGTGGTTTTCAGTTGATTTTGGTGAGTAGCAAGCAGTCTATTGCGTGCAGCAATTGCACTTGTTTTTTTTGGGGGGATCCGCCGGCAAAGCACTCGCAGGATAAGGCCTGAGCTCCCAATTCCTTTGAGTGGGATTTTGCCTATTTTCTAGTTCATTGGTTATACCTCCCGCGCTTGATGAGTTCTGTGTGACTGAGCTTGATGGTTCTTGACTCCCTCCCTTTGTCCCTGAGCCTGCTGCTTCTTGCCTCCCTTCCTTTGTCCCTGAGTTTGGTGGTTCTTGACTCCCTCCCTTTGTCCTTGAGCCTGATGCTCCTGGACACTCTCTCCATGTCCTTAAGCTTGATTCTTCCCTCCTGTTTGGTGTAGTTGATTTGGGTGGATAATATGGTGGTGGCTTTCCCCTACCAGTGTATGGTGTAGGTACAGGTGCAGTTGGTTTTGGTGGATAATTTGGTGGATGATATGGTGCTGGCTTTATACCAGTGTATGGTGTAGGTACAGGTTTAGACGTACCAGTAATACGATAAGGTGGAGATGTAGGCGGACGACGAGGATGAATAACTGAAGTTGTCGGCGGCGCTGACAAAGCACCCGCAGGATACGGCTTAAGCTCCCAATTCCTTTGAGTGGGATTTTTTCTATTTTCTGATTCACTGGTTCTCCCTCCCTTTGTCCCTGAGCTTGATGCTTCCCCCCTGTTTGGTGCAGTTGATTTTGGTGGAGAACATGGTGGTGGTGCGTCAGGAGTATCGGATTGTCTAGGCGGAAGACCAAGTGGTGAGGGACCAGGACGACCTCGTCTAAGTGGAAAACGAAGTGGACGACCATGTGGTCTAAGTAGTAAACTAGCAGGTGTTGCTGCACTACGACGAGGAGGTGATCTAGGCAGAGGGCCAGATGATGGTGCACCAGGAGTACGAGGTGGGCTAGGAGGAAGACCAGGTGGTGGTGCGCTGCCAGGGGAACTAGGTGGTGGTTCACTGCCAGGAGGACCGGTTGGTGGTGGCGCACCGGGACTGCCAGGTGGTGGTGCTGCGCTGCCAGGAGGATCAGTTGGTGGTGCACTTCGAGGAGGACTTGGTGATGGCTCACTGTCAGGAGGACCGGTTGGTGGTGGCGCACCGGTACTGCCAGGTGGTGGTACTGCGCTGCCAGGAGGATCAGTTGGTGGTGCACTTCCAGGAGGACTTGGTGATGGCTCACTGCCAGGAGGACCACTTGGTGGTGGCGCATCAGGACTACCGAGTGGTGGTGCGCTTCCAAGGGAACTAGGTGGTGCTGCGCAGCTGCCAGGAGGATCAGTTGGTGGTGGTGCGCTTCCAGGATGACCAGGTGATGGTGCGCTGCCAGGAGGACTAGTTGGCGGCGTGCGACCAGGACTACCAGGTGATGCGCCTGGCCTTGGTGCATCGGAGCTCATCAGGCATTGATGTCCATTTGGTTGCTGAGAAAAGAAAAGAAAATAAAACAAAGCAGAAGAGTATATTTTCTTGGTTTGCAACCCAGAAAGCAGAATTCAAGGGAGGTATTTGACACAACTACTTTCTTAGCTTCAGTGTCTGGAAACGAAACCAATAGAAAACATTTCTGTTACCAGATTTTTTTTTTCTTTGAAATTGAAAAAAAAAAGAACAAAAAGAAAAGAAAAGAAACTGATAATGAATGAAAGGATATATACATTGATGATTTGCAAGTTGTTTAGCATAGTGATTCATCTTATTGCTGAAAATAAAAACAATTTTTAAATATATCCATGTTAATTTCCTTCATTTTTCAACAAAGAAAGGTTATTTCTTTATTGATTACCCGGTAAAAAGATCCAGGAGGAGAAATTCCTCCAATGAATTGAGGAAGTTGCAGCAGCTGTGAAATATTGGTTTGGGCACCAAGAAGTAGTGCTGGCTTGAACATAATTAACTTCATATCTGCCACTGTAATCAAACTCTTCATTGGTCAAAATCTCAAAACTTAAAATCTAAATAAAACCCCACTCTTTTTTTTCCCCTTCATTTTCTCTGCAAGTTCATAGAAAACGGGGGGGAAAGAGTCAGAAGAAAAGCCATAGATGAATAAAGAGACTAATTACCGCTTAAATTATCTTGAACTGGCCATTTCTGTCTTATGCAAGTTCCGACTTTGGGTTCCATCTGCTCTCAATCAGATCACAACAAGAAGTTTGTGAAAAATGATTTGTTTAATTTCGGAGTAACTTGACAGAATTTGTAGAATTAATCTCACCAAGGAGGTGGTGTTCCTCATCCTTGACGCAATATTTTTCAGACAGCAGATAGCGAAAGGTTTGAGATTTTTATTCACGATATCGTCCAGCTTTCTCTGTACAAAGAAGTGAAAGAACATCAAAAATCAAACAAGGATGTTACTGAGAACAGCAATTTTTATCCTCCCCTATTTTGTTCCAGAGAAAACAAACGAAAAACAGAACCAGACAAGTTCTCTTATTCTTGAAGAAACCCAAAATTTGAGACCATGCAGTGTTAAAAGATTTTGGTTCCTTCCATTTCCCTACACTTTCTCCCCAACCAAACAAGACCCTCTAGCCTTGCAACATACTGGGTGGAGTGTCAACCATCCACGTGAAGCTGTCATAGTTATTCATGGCAAGACACCGTACGAATGGACTGATTTTCTCGCAATTTGAGGGACGGATGAATAAAGCAGTATACCAAGAAACCAAGAAATGCATGCACTCAGAATTAAAAAGATTAATAAAGAAGGAAAGAAATAACAGAAAAGTGAAGATTGTTCTTCTTATTGGCGTAACCTTTATGATTCCATGGACGTGAAGATCATCAGCATGGAACTTGCAATTCTCCCGGTTGAAATGCTTGTCGACAGCTTGATCTGTCTGCAGCAGTGTTGATCGGTGCAAGTCCATCTTCTCGGTAATCTTGGTGTTTGGTTCTCGAGAAAACTTAGAGTTCTCTCTCTAACTGGTTAATTATTAGTTGGTTTTGGAGAATCAATATATAAACAGCCATGTCGGCGGGAAATTCACCTGAGTCTGTGGCGAGATTTTGCGGCAGATTGCACTGACCAACCAAATACTGCCACATAAGCAAAATTAGTTATTCCATAATTTTTTAATCAAAATTAGTTATTCCATAATTACAAAATGAAAAACTTTGGGTCGTTTCACTGTGTTTTGTTCTCATTTTTTTAAAAACTGTTTTTAAGTTGAAAAAAAAATCTTTTTAATGTTTTATAAAAATAAAATTACTTCACAAGTTCTTTTTAAAAATGAAAAATAGAAAATTTGTTCGAAAAAAATGTTTTTAAAATATTTTTTTATTTTGATTTTATAAAAACATTGTAAATTATAATATTAATTAAATTTAATTCAAATATTATTAAAAATAAAAATAGTTTTATAATTACAAATAAATTAAAAAGTAAATAGCTTTTAATAAAATATGAATAATAATATTATAATAAAATCATAAATTATATTTTTTTTATAAAAAAATATACTATTTTAGTATATGTTAGAAATATATGAATATTAACATATCTTTAATTTTTTTTTTGTTAAAAATAAATAATAATAATTAATAATATTTTATTTAAAATGAATAATGAATGAAGTTAGACTTTTTTGAGATGTAAATAAGCCAAAGTTTCACACATTTAATAATCAATTACTAACAAAATATTCTAAAATGTTTTTATTTAATTTATAATTATTTGGGTCATTTTTTTTAATTTCAAATCATTCTTGAAAATTTTAAATATATTTAAATTACATTCTTGAATTTAAAGAATTTATAATCTACTTGTCTAGTGATAAAATTTTAAAAATATCATTGTATTTATATGAGAAACAATAAAGTTAAAGTTATGACTCATGATATATCAATTCTAATTTATTGGTTTTTTTTAGTTATTAAATCTATTTTTGAGTTCCAAATTATTTTTAAAAATTGTTAAACGTATTCATAAATTGAATCCAAAGTGTTGTTTGATATGAAGTTCATTTCTTTAGTGAGAATCTATAAAAATATAATTATGTATAAAAAAAGAAATAATAAAGTTATTGTAATCCAATTTTTATCCATAAATTTTTAATTATAAATTTTTCCTAAATTTTCCCAAGCGCCTCATTTTTTTTAATCGATGTCAAATAGACTTTAAAAGCTAAATGCCACAAAATCATAAAGGAAAATCACCATTTACTATTTTAGCATAAATAACTATTCATAAACTCAAAATTGAATTATCAAAGATACTATAATAATTGGAAAAAAAAATGAACAATTCATTAGTCCAAAAATTAATAAAGCTACCATTGATAAATATCTTTGCATCTACTCCAGGAAAAGTATTAAAGATATTACATCAACCTACGGGAAAGTGTCGAAAATATTACTAGACTCTTTCTCAATGGGAAAGTTGGCAAACATCCCAAATTATGGGTTGATTCGTCACAATAGAAAAGTCATCTAGTTCATGTATATTATTTAAAAATTATAGGGAGTACATCCACAAAAATAGCGGTTGACTACGATTTTGTTAGTTCACATTCCATTCTTCTTCACCCTCAACTCATTCAGCTCTCAGGTTGCGAGGAAATGGATCCATTTGCACAGTGGCTCACCATAAATAAATTAGTTCTACTTCTAAATACTAAGAAAAAATTAACTTCTACAAAATTCATTTCCTAATAAAATAAGGGAAAATACTAATGGAGGATCACCACTTATATTTTTAATTTAATTTTATGACAAAATATATTAGTTATTAAAATTAGTAGAATTCATCCTCTAATTTAATTTTTTTTTCTAATTACATTATGTAGAAAAAAAAAATCTATTAAGAAGTATGACACAAACATGGAGATTAATTTTCAATATATATATAAACTAAATAAAGATTAATAATATAAACATAATTTACTTATCTCGACATAAATCTACAAAAATTCTCAAAATTAGAAGAATAATCATAATACAAATAAAGTTATCATAATGTAAAATTTTGATATGATATTTATAACTATAAATTTTTTCTCAAATGGAAACTACTTCTACTTCTATTACATACTTAAAAAAAAATAAAAAATAAAAAAATAACACACACACACAAAGTAGAGTGTATTAATTTCAAATATAACCTTAGTAAGTCATATTATTAATTTTTTGAATGATAATTTCAAATTCTCAAAACCTTAGTAAGATTTATATCGAGATAACATCTTTCTTATAGTAAATTATGTTCATATTAATCTTCCTTTGGTTTGTATCATACATCTTAATAGATTTTTTTTTTCTATATAATAAAATTAGAAAATAATAATAATAATAATAATAATAATAATAATGCACAAGTTCAGGTTTCGAAGGGTTGTTGGACATTTAACCTAAGCTTACCCTAATTTTGTTTTTCGTGTACACATAGGTTAAATTATTCATTAATAAAAACAGTTTTTTGAATATTTAAATTGATATTTTTAGACCTAAAAACATTTGCATATTGCATAACTTTTTTTAATATATATATGGATAGGGATAATATGTTGCTATCAATTCAACACAGATTCTTACACATTTTTATGTTACTTATTAAGATAAAATGATAAGTTTTTTTTTTTAAAAAAATTATTTAAATTAATATTTAGAACAAAAAAAATTTACGTGATTTATTCATGGCGAGGCGTTGTACACATGGATCCATTTCCTTGCAACTTGGGAGCTAAATGAGTAGAGGGTGAAGAAGAATGGAAAGTCAACTAACAAATCCTAGTCAACCACTATTTTGTGGATACACTCCATATAATTTGGATCTATTGTATACACGTATCATTAAAAATGGGAATGTGGTTATTTTGGATTTGGTTGCAACCCAAAAACAAATTACTCCCAAGTTTTATCATATTAGTAGTTGAAAACATTTTTATATTTTGTTACTAAAATTTTATTTTATATAATTGAGATGAAATTTAATGGACATTGTTATTTCACAAAATGAACATTAAAAAAATATTGAAATTAAGAAAATCCTTCCAAGAAAAAAATATATAAAAAGAATTAAATGTTAAAAATGATTTTTAAAAGCATAATGAATTATAAAAAATAAATTTAAAAAGTATAGATTTTAAGTGGAAGGTTAGTATTTTCTAAAATTTTAGATTTATATTTTGATTTTGTAGTTTTGATTTATTTTTTATTTTCTTGAATTGTTTTTATTTGAGTTTAAATGTGACTACTTTGTTATGAGATTCATTAAAGAAATAATTGTTGATTCTATAGTTATTGCATTAAAGGTTTAACTCATTTAATGAATTGTACATAGTTTCATACTTCCAATTATTGTGATATTAGTTTGATGATAGAAAAACATATTCTCAAGTAGAATTTGAAGAAATTAGAGGAGAATTACTACTTCTGTGTTATAACTAATCATGAATTATGTTGATGTATCGCGATCATGCATGGTGAGTCCCTTAGTTGTTGTATGCATTTTCCATTGATATTGTATAACATTACTTATTCTTTACGAACTATTTTTATATCAAAATGAGAAAAAGAAAAACGAAAACATTAGTACTTAGATTTGTTTACTTTTTATAACATCAATTAATTCTTATTTTCAATAAGAACTCTAAAACTCATTAAACTATGAAATGCAGGTATACACTCTTAGGAGGACGGTATGAAAGAATAAAAAGAAAGGAGAAAGAGACAACAAGATTTTGGGTTTTTAGATGTGACTCTTATGTCATACATTATATGACATAAACGTTTCTTTATTTGGTATTCAAAATTTTGGATTTTTGGATGCATTTCTTGTGTCATTTTATGGTTAGCCGGTTTTATGCATATGAAATGCAGGTATTCATGAATCAAATATTAAATACAATATTTTACCAAATTCTAGAACTTCAATCATCTATCGAATCATGTGTCTAGTACCTTTTGAACTTTAGCTTTACATGATCACTGTCATGCCATGTACACTTGAGATTACTACCAATTACAATCTCAGTCTCCTCTTAATATCCAATCAAGAATACACTTGGGTTTGCCTTAATAAATAAAAAACAAAAAGTAGGAAGGAGAAATAAAATTAAATCAATCTATTTAATTAGAAATTACACTAAAATAAGATTCTAAAAAAAAAAACAACTTTCTAATGTAGAAAAGATTTGAAATTCAGCCAAGACAACTCTCTTATCTTATTCTCATTTGGAAGAGAATGACTTAAATATTAAAATAAACCTTATGTAAGGATCATTTAAAAAATGTAAAAATTTGTGTTTCAACATTAAAAGTTAATCGATTGATATATTAGTCTAAAACTATTTTGGATGCAAATGATTTATCTACCCCTCGATGAGAATGATAAAATATTTTGCTAATTTGATTAATTCAAAATTACTCTTAAATACCATTTTAATTAAAAAAAATACAGAAATTTTAGAACTTAGATGATCAATTTTTGCACTCATCGGCAATATCAAAACTGTTATATAAAATAGAAAAAAGAAATAAAGTAAATTAAATATTAGAACCATTTATTATAACATTTTTAATTTACTTTAATACATTTTGTCATATACAATTTTGATTAAAAAAAGAATTGTGGACGTGGCAATATTTGGTTCGTCACTACAATCTTCAATAGAAGACTCACAAGTACAGTACATTTTGTCATATACAATTTTGATTAAAAAAAGAATTGTGGACGTGGCAATATTTGGTTGGTCACTGCAATCTTCAATAGAAGACTCACAAGTACAGAGAAGCCAAACTCAGGATAACTAGTTAGAGAGAGAGAGAAGATGAATTTCCATCCTTTGCACCAATCACCACTGCCACGGGTGGATGAAGCTCCCCACGAACACTTCATGGTGGTAGCGGTTGAATGCATGGCCATTAAAGACAACTTGGAGTATCGCAATTTCCAACTTTAACCTCTTCAGGCCCATGCGATCGTAAGGGTTACACCAATAAGAAGAATCTTCAGTTCTTTCTTGATTTTTCTTTTCTTTTCATTCTTCGTAATCTTTCTGATACTGAATGCATGCATTTCTTGGTATACTGCTTTATTCACCCATCTCTCAAGTTGGGAGAAAATCCATCCTTTTGTACGGTATCTCGCCATGAATAACAATCAATAAGTTACAAGGCTAGGGTCGTGTTTGGTTGGTAAGAAAGTGTAGGGAATTGGGGGGAACCAAATGTTTGAATACAGCTGCATGGTCTCAAATTTTGGGGTTCAAGAAAAAGAAAACTTGTTTGGTTCTGTTTTCTTTGTTTCTCAACACCAAATGGGGGAGGGTGAAAATTGTTGTTCTCATGAATCTTGTTGTTTAATTTTTTTTTTCCCACTTCTTTCATCAGAGAAAGGATTCAAGAAGATGTGAAAGAACATGTAAAACCTTTTGTTAACTACTGTTGCTTCAAGGATGAGGGGCGACACCTTCTTGGCCCATGGATTCTTGGTAAGATTAGTCCTACAAACTGTTGTGTCAAATACCTCCCTGGACTTCTTTTTGCTTTGAGGGTTGCAAACCAAGAAAATATGCTCTGTAATTTTCTTTTATTTATTTTTTGTTTCTCAGCAACCAAATGGACATCGCATGAGGGTCGACTTCAATGCATGAAGGAGCTAGTGGCAAAGTACAAAGGGGAGGTGGCCATGAGCTCAAAAGCAACATAGCCAATCCGGTAGTACAAGTCCTGGTGCAACACCACCATACTAGGTCTTCCACCAGCACCTCCATCTATTCATCCTCCTTATCCTATTATTCGTATGTCTAAACCTATACCAACACCATACAATGGGGGAAAGCCACCACCATATTATCCTCATTTTCCATTTCTAGTGACTTTGTTTTTAAGATGAAATAATTGAATAGCTAGGTCAGACTTGTGTAGGAAAACAATTCCTTCTTATTTCTTTTAGGGTTTATCCGATTCACATAAAGCTTGAGGAAACATGGGAAAATATATTTTTGTATTCTACATCAAACTTATTTCACTTTTCTAAACTCTTCTATATAAAAACTAAATAATTTAAAATTATATAAATTTTTTACTAATTTTAATTATATTTAATTTTCTTTACTTTTTTTTATAGTCAAATAAAACCTTAAAAAATAAATTTTTAAATAATTTTTTTCTTATTTCTTAATTTTTGGGAGCCAAATATAACTTAAAGTTATATGGAAAATAAGAAAGAAAGTGGTCTAGGATTTGTCTGGGTGAATGATATGGTGGTGGCATAGATTTTCCCCTAGCTTATGGTCTAGGTTCTAGACATATGACTAGGTGGTGGTGCACCAGGGCGACTAGGTGGTGGTGCACCCAAACCACTAGGTGGTGTGCTCTTGGTCATGTTGCTTCTGAGTTCATAGCCTGCTCCCATTTGTATTGTTGGGAAGTTAAAGGCAAATCTAGAGAATTGGCTTGTACAGGTAAAAAGATTTCTTCACAATAATAACCTCTCAATAATAATAACAACCTTTAAACAATAATAAAATTTAGTAAGAACAAACAATGATAATCTAATAACATTCAACCAAAAAAGGACATCAAATATAACGTAAAAAACCCCTTAAGCGAAAGTAAAAAGCCATAGAGAAAATTTTTTACACTTCAATTAAATGGGGATATAAATAATTATGTCTTCACTAATTTCTTTATCTTGAAACTTATACAAATATATATATCAATGCTTAAAGTTAGAATCCATCACCCCATAAAACAAGGAACATAAAGTGATTATAAAGAAATTATACCATATGGACTTCTTTAAAAGGTTGATGAAATAACTTGTAACTTCACTCTTAAGCTTAAGAATAGTGCTCAGAAAACAACCATAATTTTCTTCCCTTTTTCTTAATCACTTTTTCACCAACATATCAAAGCTCTAATGCTATTTATATTTCGGCTTAGAGAATGTCCAAATATAAAATACCTTAATAATTGGGCTTAGGAAACTTTCATGGGTTGGACAAACTTAGCCCAATATGTACTTTATCCTAATTAACTCCTAACGACATTGAAGATGACCTAGAATACTTGGAGTACATTTTTCTGCAAGTTTACATTCTAGAAAAGCTAAAATAACCACATTCCCGTTATCAATGATACGAGTATAGAATCAGATCCAAAACTATAGGGAGTGTTTCCACAAAATAGTGGTTGACTAGGATTTGTTAGTTGACATTCCACTCTTCTTCTCCCTCTGCTAATTTAGCTCCCAAGTTGTGAGAAAATAGATCCATTTGCACCATGGCCTGCCATGAATAATGATGATATAGCTTCATATCGATGGTTAAAACCTCGGATTAGTATGTTAAAGGCCCAAAGGTTTTTATTAGTTGGTGATAAAATTTAGGAAAATGTAGTCAAATTTGGGGTTCAAGAAAAGATAAAGATAACTCCTCTCTCTTTGTTTTCTTAGTAACCAAATGAGAAGGGTGACAATTTTTATTATGATAAATGGTCTTGTTTGATTTTTGATTTTTTTTTTCACTTTTTTGTCAAGAGAAAGATGAAAGTAGTAAGAAAATATCATATCTTTTGCTATTTGCTATCTGAAAATTGCTTCAAGAATGAGGGATGAGCGTTCGATGGATCTTAGAAAGGTTTTTTCGGTTTTTTTTTTTTTTTTTTGGTGTGTTTTTTTCTTTTTAACTTCATCTAATTTCATTTCCTACATAAAATAAAGAAAAATACTAATGGAGGAGTACCACTTATATTTTTAATTTAATTGTATGATAATATATTGCTTTATTAAAATTAATGGAATTCATCCTTTAAATCAATTTAATTGATCATAAGCCTCAATTGAGTAATTAATTACTCAAATCATCTTAATGTGTACAAGCCCAACTCTGTATTCCTCGAGAAAAATAACAATCCAAAAATATTAGGGTTAGCATGGATTAAAGATTCAATACAAAATGCTCATTATTAGTTGTTGAATTTAGAGATTGAATCTTCACTCTTCAGTCAAAAAAAAAAAAAACCCATTTTTACTTTTTTGGTATAATAAGTAATAAGGAATAAGGAAAAAATCTTATATATTTACAATGAAAAATAGTTTTAAAATAAAAAAATTCATAAACCAATAAATTACTATATGGAGATTAATATAAATATAAATTATTATAAGAAGAATGTTACCACAATACAAATCTTCTAAAATTCTCAAATTAAAAGCTTAATCATGTTACCGTGATACAAAATTTTGGTATCACATTCGATACTATAAAATTTTTCTCAACTAAAAACCATTAACTTCTACTCCTACTAAAAGCATGAAAAAAACAAACAAACACACATATGGATTGAGGAGAGTCATCTCTTTCACCAATCATTATCAACTAATAATCTAACCACAATATAATCGAAACAAGTAAGAATATCAAATAATTGAATCTTCAAAACTGTTGCAAAAACAATGTCTTAAAATCTGCTTGCGAAAACCCAAAGAAAAAAAACACTACTTCAAAGTTGCCGAAAATCCTTTTCAAAACAAATTCAAACTAATAGAAGCTCTTCATGAAAAACCCCTAATTTTTTTTTCAAAGAACGTGGATGGAATGCATAGTTCTTCCATGAAATCTTCTATCAAAGGCCCTATGTTGATCATTGATACCATGTAAGATTTGCAAAGACAAAGAAGAAGGAAAAGAGAAAACAGAAAATTAAGATTTCGTTAGCGAAAGACTTGAAAAAGAGAATACACACTACAAGGAAAAGGGTATATGGTGACATTTATAACGAGTCACCATAAACATAGGGTGTCACTACAACATAGCGTCACCTTCTCCACTGACACCATAGAGGGTACCAATTGGTGACATATTTGGAAGTGACACCAAAGTAGATAAATGGTGACCCATTCGGAAGTGACATCATATATTTCTAGTGATGATAGGGTGTCACATTAAATACATCATCTTTGAGTTATGATGTCACATTAAATGCATCACCTTTAAGTTATGGTATCACATCATTGTAAATTATTGTGGAAGATGTGATTGGTTTTAGTTGTTGATTTTTGTAATGCTTATGAATTAATAAGATTAACCTATTTATATTTTGTCCATAAATATAACAATCATATTATATTTAACTCATTTTTCTGTAATGTTTCTGGAATAACTCATAATACATTGATCATCTAATAATATTTGTATATCAAATGTTCACAAAAGGATAGTACGTCCAACATATCAAACCCATCAAAACTAAAAAAGAAGAGTGAATACATACCAAAACATGATTTAGAAATGTTAAAGACCCCAAGATTCATGTATACCTCCATTTCCTAAGCATAAAATTGGCTAACCATAAAATGACATAAAAGTCTCATCTAAAAATCTAAATTTCTCAGTTGCAATTAAAGTAACATTTATGTCCTACAATGTATAACATAAGAGTTGCATTTAAAAACCCAAAATCTTGTTGCCTTATTCTTTCTTTTTATTCTCCATTTCACCATCCCAAGAGAGTATACCTGCATTTCAAAATTTAATGAGTTTTAGAGATTTTTATTGAAGAAAATAAACATGGATCGATGTTATCATAAATGAACAAATCTAAGAACTATTTTTTTTTTCAAATAGAAACATTATTCAAAGAATAAGCATTACTATACAATACCTATGGAAAAATTCATGTAGTAGCTAAGGGACTCACCATGCATGGTGATCATGATGCATTAACATGATTCATGATTAGTTGTAGCACAAAAGTAGCCCATTCTCCTCTAATTTCATCGAAGGGCGCTTCTTCTGATGAATAAATGGAAATATAATTCTACTTGAGAATATGTTTTTTTTATCACAAAACTGAAATCAAATAAGAAAATAACATTAAAATGCATAACATTTGGAAGCCTAAAACTATGTACAATTCATTAAATAAGTAATACCTTTGAAGCAATAATTGTAGGATAAAAAATTATCTCTTTAATGAATCTCATAACAAAGTAACCACATTTGAACCCTCCTTCTTGTCTTGGACACTAATCGATCAATTATAAAATAACATTAGTACTCACATATATAAATGGTGCAAATGCATAAGCTAATGTGTAAAGAAAAATTTTTGGATGTCACTTGCACTAGTTGCTAAGATGACTCCCTCTTAGATGTTTTCTTTGTAGATATTCGAAGAGTCCTATGTAAATAAGTTCAATGGGTACATTTTAAAAATAGGTAAATGTTATATGTTTTAATATATATAAATAATAAAAAAATGTGTTTGAGGTGAATGTATTTTTTTTATTTAAAAATAATACTATGAAAAATAATAGGAAGAACTTACATGTTTACGATATCCTTTAAGTCCTCACATGGTTTGTGATGCATAGGGTCAAGATAGTGGACTATCATTTTCCTTGGCTCAAGCACTACCTAAATATAAACCCTTTAAGTCCTCATATCTATTTTTATTAACAAAATATAAAAACTTGCCAAAACTCAACTACTTAAATATAAAAACAAAATCAAATAAAATATCTAGCTAATTGGATTTTAGAAACTAAATAAACTATAAATAAACTAAATATAAAAACTAAATAAAATATCTATGCCCATGAATTAATTGAAGGGGATAGAAAGACACAGAGAGAACATGGCTATGGTTATGATTTCCATCTTATCATCTTCCGTCAATACCACACATGCCCATTTTAAGGTTGGACACTACTTTTGTTGATGGACTTGGAAAGGGAACTTCAAAATTGAAAACATAAATAAACCCTTATGTAAAAAAAAAAAAAAAACATTAAAATATAATTGAGCATTAAAATATTTTCTCTCTTTCATCACTTTCATTTGAATATTAATAATCTCTTATTGAGATAGATACTTACAATTTAACAAAATAGAAATTCCTAATAATAAAAAATATAAAAATTTCTATTTCTATTAACAAAATATAAAAACTTTCCAAAACTCAACTACTTAAATATAAAAATAAAATCAAATAAAATATCTAGCTAATTGGATTTTAGAAACTAAATAAACTATAAATAAACTAAATATAAAAACTAAATAAAATATCTATGCCCATGAATTAATTGAAGAGGATAGAAAGACATAGAGAGATCGAACATGGCTATGGTTATGATTTCTATCTTATCATCTCCCGTCAATACCACACATGCCTTCCCGAATTAGTCCTTTTGGGGTTGGATACTCTCAACGAAATTCTATATCTCATTCCCACTTAGATACAAACAGAAAAATCATTTTTTTTTTCCTCTCTCGTTTTTTAGAAAGGATGAAGATTATGTGATAATATATCTCAAAAAAATTCTGTACCTGTCATTCTCACACAAATAGATATTAAAAATCATTCATTTTTTTTTTTCCTATTTTTCACTTTTTTTTAAGGATTTGATCATGTGTTTGGTTTAGATTAAAAAATCAATTAATCTACAGTTTTTTCTTCTATGCTAGAAGATTAAACCTAAATTTTTCTTCCCTACAACTCAAGAATACACAATTCACAAAAACCATAATACAAAGATGTTAAAACAATTAATATAATGACATTAATAAAAGAAAAAAAAATGATAGATCCAAGAGATTTTGGGTTACCTGGGAGTCCACAAAGTGAAGAATGTCGGTTGTGAGCGTGTTGACTATGGGTGAGAGAAAAGGTTGAAGAAGATCACAATTTTATATATAGGATTTATATATTGAGATTTTTTGGATTGTGGGTGAGATATGGAAACAATGGGATTTTTATATAGTATCCATCATTATTAATTCTAAAAATGGGTTATAATACTTAAAAAAAATTATTTTATATGATGTCACTTCCCAAAAAATGACACTATAAATATAAAATTAATATCATCTAACTACCTCAATTGAAGATTTTTTATATGATGTGTCACCTTTATTAATTATAAATCCTATGGTGTCATTATTTTAAAAGTGACACCGTAAATAGTGACACCATAAACTATTTTTGTAGTAGTGACATAAAAAGCTTTATATAAGCTAACAAGAAAAACTACAAGATTGTTATACCCTTATTGATAATATGAAATAATTAAGCTAAAATACTATCCAACAAGGATGAGTGGAGAGACACCAAAGCCAAATGCATCACCACCTATCATTGTTAGAAATGCATGCATTCAACATAAGAAAGATTATGAAAAAAAGAAAGGAAAAAAAAGGAATTGAAATGATTGAATAGCTTGGTGGGGCTTGCTTAGGAAAACAATTCCTTCTTATTTCTTTTGAATAACTATGGACAACCATGTATAGAAAATAAGGGTTACGTACTTCTTTCACACCTTAAGATTTAATGGAAATACACTAAGCCTCGACCTCTATAGATGTATTTTATATATAAAATTAGTTTTTAGAAAATTATTAAATAAACTTACCCAAAATCTTTCTTAAATACACTTACCCATAATCATTTTATATAAAAAAAATTCACAGGGTAAGTTTTAATACAGAATTACATAATATACATAAACCAGATACATGGGATATTTGTCAATTAACTTTCCCATTGTGATGAATCAACCCATGATTTGGGATGTTTGCCAACTTTTCCATTAAGAAAGATTCAACTAACATCTTCAACACTTTCCCTCAAGTTGATGTAATATCTCCAATACTTTCCCTCAAGTTGATGCAAATATATTTATCAATGGTCTAATAATGTTTAGATGATGATACATAAGGAGTGTCAAAGTTGATAGGCATTTCATAAAAAAGAAAGTAGAGACAAGGCAAGCTTACACTCCTTATATATGATCATCTAAACATCATTAGACCGTTAATAAATATCTTTGAATTAACTTGAGGGAAATTAAAGGTTGAAGATGTTGGCAAACATTTCAAATCATGGCTTGATTCCTATGAGAAAGTTGACAAATATCTTATGCATCTAGTTCGTGTTTATTATGTAGCTCTATATTAAAACTTACCCACGAATTACTAGATGATTCATTAATAGTAGATAGGTAATTTCTTAGTTGTGTGCTATAAAAATAGTTGTATGCCATCTAATTACTATTGGTTTTAAAATATGGTTAGTGAACACCACTATAAATTTATTTTATTTATAGAATTTATTTTTGAGATAGATTTTAGATAAAAAGATTATAAGTACTTGGAATGCGTTTAGTAGTGATTTTAAGAAGTACTTTTAGTATTTTTTTTATATTTGAAAAATTTTATCGTTTAAGTATTAGAAATGTCAAAAATACTTTTTAGAATCACTATCAAACGCATTTTTAATATGTGCTAAACCAGAAATTTGAAACCAACGAACCTTGAGGTGGGAGGGAAGTTAACCCTTATTCTCTATACATGCATGGGTGTCCGCCCTTTGCACCGATCGCCACTGCTACACGAAGATGAAGCTAGCTCCCCAAGAACGCTTCAACGTCTTAGCAGCTAAATGCATGGCTATTAAAGGCAACTTGGACTGTTGCAATTTCCAAATTCAACCTCTTCATGTCTCTGCAATCATAAGAGTTATGCCAATAAGAAGAACAATCTTTAATTCTTTCTTGTTTTTTTATTTTATTTTCTTTCTTCAAGTTGGGAGAAAATCCATCCATTTGTAAGGTATCTCACCTTGAATGACAATGATAGCTTAATGTCAATGGTTGAAATCACAGTCAATATGTTACTAGGCTAAAGGGTCATGTTTGGTTTGTGAGAAAGTGTAGGGAATTGGAGGGAACCAAATGTTTGAATAATGCATGGTCTCAAATTTTGGGGTTCATGAAAAAGATAAACTGTTTGGTTATGTTTTCTTTGTTTCTCAGCTAGCAAATGGGGGAGGGTGTAAATTGATGTTCTCATGAACCTTGTTGTTTGATTTTTGAATTTTTGATTTTTTTTACTTTATTTTTTAGCTTCTTTCTTCAGAGAAAGGTAGAAGATGTGAAAGAAAATCTCAAACCTTTTGTTAACTGCTGTCTGAAAATTGCTTCAAGGATGAGGGACGACTCCTTGATTTTATTCTGCCACTAGAATCAAACTCTTCAGTAATCAAAATCCTAAACCTTAAAATCTAAATAAAACCCAATCTTTTTTTTTCTTTTTTCTTTTCCTTCATTTTTTCCATCTGCTCGATCAGACCACAACAAGATTAAGTATGTGAAAAATGATTTGTTTGATTTCCGATTGACTCCTCAGAATCTGTAGAGTTACTCCTACGTAAAATCTATTTATGGACCAAGAAGGTGTCATCCCTCATCCTTGAAGTAATTCTCAGACAGCAGATGGAAAAATGTTTGAGATTTTCTTCCACATCTTCAACCTTTCTCTGTACAAAGATATGAACGAAGATCAAAAAACAAATTATCTTATTCTCAAAGAACCCCAAAATTGATACCATACAGTATTCAAAGATTTAGGTTCCTTCCCTTTCCTACATTTCTTCACCAAACAAACATAATGACCAGCCGGGTTTAAGTATTGACATGAAGCTATCATTGTAATTCATACCAAGAATCCAAGAAATGCATGCATTCAGCGTAAGAAAGATTATGAAAAATAGAAAAGAAAAGAAAAGAAAAAAAAAAGAAAAAAACAACGAATTGAAATTATTCTTATTGGCGTACCCTTTACGATTGCATGGACGTGAAGAAGTCGAAGTCGGAAATTGCGAAACTCCAACTGGTTTTCATTGGCCACTCCAACTTTTGATTAGTGATTACAACACCAGCTTTCTCTCTCTAACTAGTTATAATATGGTTGTTGGGGGTTTGGCGGTTATATATATGGGCATAGTCGGCAGGAAATTCAGACCCTGAGTTTGGCTTCTCTGTTGTGAGTCTTCTGTCGAAGATTGCAGTGACCAACAAAATATTGCCACGTGAACAATTTTTTTAAATCAAAATTGTACATGACAAAGTGTGTTAAAGCATATAATATGCTTCTTAGGGGAAAAAAAATTATATTCATATGGAGTAAAAGGTGATTGAGTAATTTATCAATTCATTGCAACTGATTTTTCACATGTGTGAAGGGATTTAGTGGTTTAGTTTCATTAATGTTAATAACATAACATGTTATAAAAAATGTAAATGAAAAAATGTTACAAGTGGTGTTATACTTAATTTTATTGTGTTTGATAGTAATTTTTTGAAGCATTTATAGTATTTCTAATACTTAAAAGGAAGTTTCACAATGATTTTAAGAGGCTTTTCCAATATTTTTAACAATTTTTTCATTCAAGTGTTAGAAAGGTTATAAATGTTTTCCAATATTAGTATCAAATGCACCATTAATATGTTTTTTTTTCCTATTTTATTAGGAAGATAACTATTTAATACTTTATATATATTTAACCCATACCTAAAGATAGGATGTTTCAATATTTTTTGTGAAAATTTCACATTTGATAAAATTTTAAAAACATTATTAAATGATCATCACATATGGTTTATCTTAATATTTAAGTCATTCTCTTCCAAATGTGGATGAATATGACAATGATCATGTAAAACTAAAGTTCAAAAGGTACTAGACAAACGGTTCGATAGATGATTGACGTTCTAGAATTTAGTAAAACCTTGTATTTAAATATTAGAAAATATTTATAATTTTCCACTCATTTTTTTTTTTATCCATTCTACTGTTCTACATGGGATATTTTAATCTTATACTAAGATATAGTATATGCATATCCTTGTAGTATAAATTTTTTTTTATATATACTCATTTTGTAAAATAATTTTTTTATTATAAATTAAATTTATGGTTAAAATAAAAAAAAAACTAAAAAAAATATTTATAAAATGATATTAATATATGATATATAAATTATTTTTACATATTGAATAGCATAATATAAAAAAATTATTTATAAAATTTAAATATTTTAATCATGAATATTATTAAATATAACAAAATTTGTAGTTTTTAAAAATAGAAAATATCAGAATGTGATAGAAAATTTTATTTTAAACATTTAAAATAATATATATTTCATATTATTTTTTGTTTATTTTATAAATTACATATAAGTATAATATAACATAAAATATCTCATTATCTATGCTACTTTAAAATATTATATTAATAGGATATGTATGGATATATATCCTATCCTATCTTATCTTCAACTAACTATAACCTAATATTCTTCTTTATCCTCTATCTTATCTTCAACTAACTATAACCTAATATTCTTCTTTATCGTATCTTATCTTCAACTAACTATAACCTAATTTTCTTCTTTATTGCATATATTCAGCGATAGAGCAGGACCTCAAGGTTTAGGTCGTCCTCCTATTGGAAATACATGTTGACCACGAATGCTTCCGCATACCCAACTGGACTTGCACCAGTCACTGCCACAAAAAGATCAAGCTCTCGACGAGTGGGAGAATCGGAATTTCCAGCTTGATTCCCTTCACGTCCATGCAATCATAAAGGTTTACTTTTCTGTTTTTTCTTTTCGTTCTTAATAATCACAAACATTCTGACATGCATCTTTTCGTTTCTTGGTTTCTTTGCATACTGCTTTATTCATCCAACCCTCAAATTACGAGAAAAACAGCCCATTTGTGCGGTATCTTGCCATGAATAACATGATAG